>NW_007207602.1:4172-95251 GCF_000164805.1 Carlito syrichta | reverse complement strand
TGGGAAAAAAATATTTGCCAACTGTATATCTGACAAAGGCCTAACATCCAGGATCTACAAGGAACTCAAACATGCCGAAAGGAAAAAAACAAAAAGGCCCTTTTAAAAGCGGCAAAGGACATGAATAGACACTTCTCAGAAGAAGATACATGGGCAGCCAACAGACACACGAAAAAGTGCTCAGCCTCACTCATCATTAGAGAAACCTAATCAAAACCACATTGAGATACCACCTAACCCCAGTAAGATTGGCCATCATTAATAAAACAAACAACAACAGGTGCTAGCAAGTATGCAGAGAAAAAGGAGTACTTCTACACTGCTGGTGGGAATGTAGACTAGTACAACCACTTTGTAAGACAGTGTGGTGATTTCTGAAAGAACTAGAAATTGGCCTTCCATGTGACCAAGCAATTCTCCTATTGGTAATATACCTGGAGGGACTCAAATCATTCTACAAAAAAGATATCTGCACACGTATGTATGTTGCAGCTCTATTCACAATAGCAAAAACATGGAACCTACCATGTTACCCATCGAAGCTGGAATGGATAAAAAAAAAAGTGGTACATATACACAATGGAATATTATGCAGCCATAAAGAAGGACAAATATATGGACTTCACAGCAACTTGGATGAATCTGGAGTTAATCATACTCAGTGATCTATCACAGAAACGAAGAACAGAGTACCATATGTTCTCATTCATAAGCGAACCTTGAACAACTATAATACTATAGGAAAGCATTTGGCAGTAATGGGAAACTGTCAGGAGAGGCATACCCTTGTTGATGGGTATGCCCCTCCCTCTCCCAGCAGTTTCCCTCAACTGTCAGGTGGTGGGATTGACAGTTGAGGGAAACTGCTGGGAGAGGGAGTGGCATACCTCATCAACAAGGGTATCTGCAAGATCAATATTTATATACCTAATCCTGAATTGTACCCCACAACTTTATAATAAAAAATAATTTTAAAAAAATAGCCAGGCTCGGTGACTCAGCCTGTAATCCCGCACCTTTGGGAGGCTGAGGTGAGTGGATTGCCTGAGCCCACGGGTTCAAGACCCACCTGGGCAACTTGGCGAGACCTCATCTCTGCAATAAATAAAAAAATCAGCCGGGCGTGGTAGCGCGTGCCTGTAATTCTGGCTATTCGGAAGGCTGAAGCGAAAGGATCGCCGGAGCCCAGCAGGTCGAGGCTGCGGTGGCCAGGAGGGGCCACTGCACTCCAGCCTGGGTGACAGAGTGAGACTCTAACTCAAAAAATAAAAATAAAATAAAATAAATAAAAAAGACAAAAAGAAAAAAAGTACAGTAACAATGTAGCATCTTCCTTCCCATGACTTCCAGATGAGAAATCTGAGGTCTGGAGATGCATAGGCATCTGCCCAACACCACTCAGCCAGGGGGCTGTGCATCTGTTTTGCCTCAAGATTTTCTGACTCCCAACCATTATGCATCTCACATTGCAACAGCCCAGTGAAGAAATAAAAAAAGAATCCCTTAACTGAGGGTAAATATCAGTGTCCACAAAAAGGGCACTATTAAACTATAGGCATCAGGGAGTCCAGTTGTGCCCTGGCCCAATATCGACGTGCAGCCTGTCTGGGGATCATATCCTAATGGGTTGTGTTGCTCCAGTGGCATTCTAAAACAGAGGATATGTTCAGCGTTGCTTCAGCTCCAGCATTTCATTGCCTCCAAAATAGATGATGCCCATCTGGGAGCACCTGATGCTATGAAGAGCAAAGGAACAAGCTCGGAATAATAATAAAGCCACAGGGTTCTTGCCAGAGGCAGACCAATGCTTCCCAGTTTATGATGTAAACACCCACAAAGGCAATTTATATCTTAGCCATTTAGCAACTACTGCATTATCTTTTCCAACCCTGTTCTTTTTCAGAACAAAAATGGCATAATTGAAACAGTGGGTATTCTGCAACAACCTTGGGTCATAATTTGAATAATAGATTTTTATTGTGAGGAGTCTTTTACCCTCTTGTCTGCTGGTACTTGGTCTCACGGAGTACAGATGGTGACTGGAAGTGAGACAGGGTGATGTTGAAAGTGAACACAGTAGCTCTCTGGTCACGGGCTTGGCAATTCAGCTCATGCAACAACTGTGGAGCCAGCACAGGCTTGGAAATCTAGGGCCTGGATATGAAGTATGTGCTCATTAGTTTTGGGCAAGACGTTTAAGATCGAAGAGCATAGATTTGCATTTCTGCAAATTAGGATTAACTAATGCTTACTTATAAAATTGTTGTCAGATTATGTGAGCCAAGGGGTATAAACATGCCCAGTAAGCTGGCAGACATCCCGCAAACATTAGCTACCACCAGTCTCTTCTATATGAAGTCCAGGAATAGAGGCCCAGTTAGGAGGAAGGACTTCAGTTTGATAAAGTCCAAACTTAGCATGAGGACATGTGTATGGAGGACTCATTACTTATTGATTCAGATTCAAAAGTTGATTGTTAAGAAAATTCCTTATTCTTTGGTGCTAGGTAACAGAGAAAATATATATATTTAAATTTAACTTTTAAATAAAAGCTCTAGCCGGGCTCGGTGGCTCAGCCTGTAATCCTGCGCCTTTGGGAGGCTGAGGTGAGTGGATTGCCTGAGCCCGCGGGTTCAAGACCTGCCTGGGCAGCAAGACCTCATCTCTACAATAAATAAAAAAATCAACCGGGCGTGGTGGCGCATGCCTGTAATTCTGGCTACTCGGAAGCCTGAGGCAGAAGGATCGCCGGAGCCCAGCAGGTCGAGGCTGCGGTGGCCGGGAGCGGCCACTGCACTCCAGTCTGGGCAACTGAGTGAGACTCCAACTCAAAAAAAATAAAATAAAATAAAATAAAATAAATAAATAAATAAAAGCTCTTTGATGCGTTTAATCTCCTTAAAGGGACAAATGGTTCAATCACCTGAAATCAAGATCGACATTTTTTGCCTGAATTCAGTAGGTGTTTGAGTATTATGAACAAAGCCAAAATATTTGGTCTATACTATGAGATGGTGTAGCTCTTTATGGTGTTGGTTTTCATTCTACAAGTAATTCAAATACATATCCTATGTGTCCTTTGGAATTTTTCCCAATCAAATACTTGATTAATGTCACAGGTTTATTTAACTGTATGGTTTATCAGTCTGTCTTTGTTCCAATATATATAGTTCAGGATCTGGGACACTGACACTGCTTAGAAAAGTTACTCATGCATCACAATGACAGCTACATAATGGACCGTGACCTTACGCCGGTACAATATTGTTTTGATTACTGTAACTTTGCAGTGTTTTGACATCAGGAATTATGAATCCTCCAACTTTGTTCTTTCTTTTCAATACTGTCTTGGCTAGTAGTTTCATAGTACCAAGTCTGACATTTAAATCTTAAATCCATTTTGACTTGATTTTTGCCTATAGTGGTAGATAGGACACCTTGCAATTCTATATGAACTTAAGGATCAGCTTTTTATTTGTGAAAAACGTAAAAAGGCCATTGGAGTTTTGATAGAGATTGCTTTAGATATCTTTGGGAAGCATTACCATGTTAATAATATTAAGTGTTCCAATCTATGGGCACAGGATATATTTTCATTTATTTAGGTCTTCCTTAACTTCTTTTAGCAATGATTTGTAATTTTCAGTTTTGCCTTCTTGATTAAGTTTATTCCTAAATGTTTTATTCTTTTTGATGTTATTGTAAATGAAGCTATTTTCTTAATTTCCATTTCAGGTTGTTCATTGTGAGTGTGTGGAAACAATAGATTTTTATGTCTTGATTTTGTATCCTGCAACTTTACAGAATTTGTTTATTAGCTCTAGCAGGTTTTTTGTGAAATCTTTGGTACTTTTAATACAGAATTATGTCATCTGCAAATACAGATTATTTTATGTCTTTCTAATATGGATGAATTATTTTTTTCTTGTCTAATTGCTCTGGCTAGAACATTGGGTATGATGTTAACTAACAGTGGTGAAAACAGATACTCTTATTTTATTTCTCATTTTATTATAAAAACTTTCAATCTTTCACCATTGAGCATGATGTTGACTGTAGGTTCTTTTTATCATGTTGAGGAAATGTCCTTTCACTTTCACTTCTATGAAGAAAAGAAAAACTCTAAAAACTAGTAGTCACCATGGGGATTGCAATAAACATCCTAAATGTGTAACAATCTAGTCTTCAATGATACCAACTTAACTTCAATTACATATAAACATTCTGCTCCTGTATAAGCTCCATTTCTCTTATGTTGTCATTTATCATAAATTATAACATTTCACATTGTGTGCTTATGAACATATATTACTGTTTTATGTCAACAAAAATAGTATTCTATGCATTTTTCTTTTAGAAAATAAAAATAAGAATTAAAAATAAAAATACAAGAATATTGACTTTGATATTTACTTATTTAGTTCTTTTTTCAGAGTTCTTCATTTTTTGTATGGCTTTGCATTACTGCCTTAGTGCATTTTCATTTCTAAATCTAAAGGACTTTTTTAGTCCCTAACATTTCTTGTAGGACAGGTCTACTGATAATGCACTCTCACAATTTTGGTTTCTTAGGAATTTCCTAGTTTCTCTTTGTTTTTTTAACAATATAGTTTTGCCAGATATAACATTTTTGGCTAATATTTTTTTCTCTTAGCACTTAAAGTTGCATCTCATTGCCTTCTGGCCTCCATAACTTCTGATGAAAAATTGACTAACAATCTTATTCAGGATCTTTTGTGAACAATGAGGTCACTTCTGTCTTGCTGCCTTCAAGATTTGCCTTCATCTTTGTATTTTGACAATTTAATTATACTGTCTCTCTGTGTGGATCTCTCTGCAGTTGTCTTTTTTGGAGTTTGACGAGTTTCTTGGACTTGTAGCTTTATGTCTGTTATCAAATTTGACTTGTTTTCATCCATTAGTTATTCAGATATTATTTCTCCCCTTTTCTCTTTGTCCTCTCCTTCTAGGATTTTCATTTTGCAAATATTGTTATCCTTTATAGTGTCACAGACATGTCTTAGATTCATTCTTTCTTTCTGGGTTTTTTTTTCCTTTTGTTCTGCTTCTCTGTCTGGATAATTTCAATTGACCTATCTCCAACTTTTCTGATTCTTTTTTCTGCCTGTTTAAATGTGCTATTGAAACTGTCTAGTAATTTTAAAAATTTCTGTTGTTATGGTTTTTAGCTTCAGAATATCTATTATATATTAAACAACATAATAAATGTTTATTGTTACAAGTTTTATATCTTTACCTATAGTCTCAGATGAAACATTATTCTCCTGGTTTCCTTTAATTGTTTGTCCATAAATTCCTTCAACTTTTAAATATATTTATGATAGTTGATTATTGCATTTGTCTAATAAATCTAATGCCTGTAGTTCCACAGGGAGAGTTTCTGTTCATTTCTTTTGGGATGGACCATAGTCTCGTAAGTATTTGTATGTTTCTTATTTATTTATATAGTTTTATTGCTGAAAACTGAACATTTTGAATATTATGAAATAATAATCCTATAAATTAGATAAGAATAGTTTCCTTCCTTGGTTTTTTTTTTTTAAGTTGCCTTCTGTGAGCTGCAGCTGTCTGTTTAATTAGGGAGTCTTTTTGTTATTCTTATAAGTGTATTATTTGTCAGTTGTGGTCTCTGAAGTCTCTTCCATTGGCTTGTGTTCAATTCATGTCGGACAGAAATTTTTTTTAACCATGAAAGAAAGAAGAAATAAAGAAAGAATGAAACAAATAAAGACAAAGAAAGAAGGAAAAAGGGGTAGAGGAGAGGGAGATTGAGAGGATGGGAAGAAAAAAAACAAAACAAAAAACAAACCTCTTGCAGTATTTGTATACTGGTTCTGTGTTGGAACACCTCTTCAGTGCTTTCAAGACTGTTCACAACTCTTCAATTTCTGGTCAAACTGACTCTAATGATTAACCAGAGGTAAAACCTTGGGGTCTACTCACATCATTTATGAACATGAATCCGGGCTAAAACATGTACGACTTTCTAAATTCCCCAGGGAATTAGCTCTTTTGACAGCATCAGTTTCTACAAGAAACTCTCCCTAGATTTTTCTATTAGGCTTTGTGCATTCTATCATTTGCTTCAGCTGTAATCTTTTGCCCCAGGTGGTAGCAATTGTTCATTTTCTTTAGAACTTTTTCAAAAGATATCCACCTCTTTTCTTCCCTGAGTGAGTTCTGAGTTAGGCAAAACAAGGAAAAAGCCTCTGCCTCAATTCTGTCCCCAGACAGATGAAAGCAAGCCCATTTCTTTAAGAATAAGATCTGCTATTCTTTTATAATGAGTAGCCAGGGTCTTAAACTAGAAACATGAATTGCTGTCTTCAAGATTGTCACTGAGCTGGGATGGTGGGTGGAAGAAGAACAAGTAAAAATGCCATGGAGCTTTCTTACCACTTTAAACTTTTTTTTCTTGATTCAGCATTTTCTTGGCTGCTGTAAACTTTTGACTATTTTCCAAAGTATGAAAAAATTGGTTCTGACAGTTTTTGCTTGATTGTTTTATGTTTCTGTGGAAGGATAAGTCCTTTGAGCTATCTACTCTATCATATTCACTAACATCACTTCTCTAATAGTCTTTTAATTGTATGTCTTGCAATTTTATTTTATTTTATTTTTGCATTGCAGACACAAATTTATTTATTTATTTTATAAGTGACACACTGAATTTAATAAGAAACACTTGAGAATTTTAGTAAACAGCCAGAATTTTAGTTGTTGAATTGTACCCCACAATTTTAAATACATAATAATATTTTTAGAAATAATTGTCTTGCAATTTTATACACAAATTCATATCATA
Organism: Carlito syrichta; assembly: GCF_000164805.1. Taxonomy (NCBI): domain Eukaryota; kingdom Metazoa; phylum Chordata; class Mammalia; order Primates; family Tarsiidae; genus Carlito; species Carlito syrichta. The sequence goes on along the minus strand of NW_007207602.1, from coordinate 88,425 downwards.
TACATATAGAGATAGTTTTATTTCTTCCTTTACAATCTGGATGCTTTTTATTTTATTTTATTTTATTTTTTTGAGTTGGAGTCTCACTCTGTCGCTCAGACTGGAGTGCAGTGGCTGCTCCTGGCCACCACAGCCTTGACCTGCTGGGCGCGGGTGATCCTTCGGCCTCAGCCTTCCAAGTAGCTGGAACTACAGGTGCGCGCTACCACGCCCAGCTAGTTTTTGATTTATTGTAGAGATGAGGTCTCGCCAAGTTGCCCGGGTGGGTCCTGAACCCACGGGCTCAGGCAATCCACTCACCTCTTCCTCGGGGTGTGGGGTTACAGGCTGAGGCGCGGGTTTACAGGTTGGGGTTACAGACTGAGCCACCGAGCCTGGCTTATTTTATTTTTCACTTGCCATATTTCCCTGGCTAATGCCCTAGCAAAATATTATGCAGTAATAGTGAGAATTAACTTTCTTGTCATGTTCCTGATCTTAGGAGAAAAGATTTTAGTCTTTCACTATTGGGTGTGCTGCTTGCTATGGGTTTCTCAGAGGTTGCCTACATAAAATTGAGAAAGTTTCCTTTTATTCTAGTTTGTTGAGAATTTTGTCAAGTCCTTTTTCTACATATGTTGAGTTGTTCATGTGTGTCTTAGCCAAGTGAGGCTGTGATAACAGAAATCCAAGGACTGAGTGGCTTAACAGACATTTGGTACTCACAGTTCTGGACTAGAAAGTCTAAAATCAAGATACTGGTTGATCCAGGATATGGTGAGGGCACTCATCCTGATTTGTAGATGATCATCACCTTGTATTCTCACATGGTGATGGAGGGGGTGTGGCAACCTCTCTCTTTCGCTTTTTAAATAAGGGCCTTAATCTCATGTATGAGGGCTCAACCTTCACGACATTATTATCACTCAAAGATTATATTCCTTTATCAAACTAAGAACTAAGATTTTAACATATTAGTTTTAGGAGGACACAAATATCTGGTTCATAGAAATATGGATTATAGACCTTTAGTCTATAGATATGGTGCATTGTATTAATGCAAAAATGTTAAAACAAGTTTGCATTTCTGTGATAAATTTCATGTGGTTAAGATATATACAGCTAGATTTGTTTGTTAGGGTTTTGTGAGAATTTTGCATCTATTTTTATAAGGAAAATTGGCCTGTAGTTTTATTTTCTTGGGGTATCTTCCTTTGTTTTGGCACTAGAGTAATATTGGACTTAGTGAATTGAGAAATATTTCCTATTCTTTTTTTTTATTTTGGAACACTTTGTTATTGTATAGGTGTTAGCTCTTCTTTAAATGTGTTATAAAATTTATCATGAAGCCATCTGGACCTGACATTTTCTTTGTGAGTAGTTTGGCGTCTGTTTGTTTTTTAGTTGACTGATTCAGTCTCTTGTCATGGGACTGTTCAGATGTTCTTTTTTTTTCTTAAGCTAGTTCAGTAGTTTGTGTTTCTGGGAATTTGTCCATTTTGTCAAAGTTATCTAATTTGCTGGCATGCGGTTGTTCTTATTAACCCCTTATAAAACTTTATGTTTCTGTAAGGGCATTTTTCTTTTATTTCTGATTTAGTCATTTGAGTCTTTTGTCTTCTTTTGCTGTGTGTATTAGTCTATTTGGGTAGTCATAACAAAATGCCACAGACTAGGGACTTAAAACACAAAAATCAATCTTTTCACAGTTCTGGAGGCTGGGAAGTCCAAGATCAAGATTCCACCTGAATTGGTTCTTAATGAGGGCTCTCTTTCTGGCTTGTAGATAACTGCCATCTTTCTGTAACCACACATGGTCTTTCCTTGGTACACACATGGGAAAAGAGAGTGAGCTCTCTAATGTCTCCTCTTCTTAAAAGAACATTAACCTTGCTGGAGCAAAACGCCACCCTTATAACCTCATTTAACCTCAATTACTTTCTTATAGACTCTATCTCCAAATATAGGTACAATCACATCGGGGTAGGGCTTCAACATATTAATTTTAGGGGGTCACAATTCGGATCACAGCATTTGGTCAGTCTAGCTGAAGTTTTATCAATTTTGCTGATCTTTTCAAAAAACTGAATTTTGGTTTTGTTGGTCTTCTGTATCGTTTTGGATCTTTTTTACATTCATTTAGTTTATAGACATTTTTAAATGCCACTTACTATGCTAAGTTCTGGGAATATAATGAAAAAGTCTTATTCTTGCCCTTACAGATTGCACTGTCTTCTGCACTATTTTCAAACTATAGCATTAATAAATATCTTCTCGTAGGGTTTTTCACAACTGAATACTTTTAAATCATATACACATAAATTATGTGTCATTTTATGAAGGCTTGGACCTAGCCCAAGTCCTAACCCACATAAGGATAATTAGATAATTATGATGTACTCACTTATGAACCATACACTGAAATTTATAACTCTATGAGTGAAGGTATATTTATAACACAGTGAAGAGGAGTTCTCCCAGAGGCATAAGAAGAAACTGGGAATTAAGGAACTACTGAGAAGAATCAGCAGAATTTAGATGAAAAGTTGGAGATGAACAGATAAATGTATTGGAAGGAACTGATAATTAAAAGTATGAATTAATATTAGGTACATAAAATATTGGGAAGGGAAAACTTATCCCATTTGGAAAGGAGGCCAGGACCAGCAAAGAAAGGAGGGGGGGAAATAGCCTTATCCATGCAGGGAAATATAAGCAATCTGATATCACTGGCAAGTTGAGGTATTTCTGTATGAGGAATAACTTGCTTAACTATGCCTTTTTTCTTCAGGCATCCCTTTTATAAGTCCTTATCTAGTTTTAGTGGGATATTATTTTTTAAGGAAAAACTGTGTGGATTTAGGTTTTAAGTTCTTTTTGACTAGATCCTAATGTCAGCATAAGGCATTGTCATTCTGATAGAGTCTATTTACTAAGAGACCCAATGGCTCATTAAATCGATAGACTTGGCACATCAATGAATTGGTTTTCAAGGTATATGAGCAGCCAGGTGGTGGAGATTATATTAAACTTGACATTTATGCCAGTCAATTAATTTATGGCAAAAGCAAAAACAAGTGCTTTGAGATAAGGGGCAATATGTTTTCTGTCCTCTTAAGCAGAAGAATGTTTTGTGTTCATGTGGCCAGTAAATGGGAAACAGTGGGATTGACAACCAATAACTATATATAATCCCCTCCAAATAAAATAAAATACAAAAGAGACAGAATGCTGAATATGTATGTCAAAGACTGAGAGTAATTTCTAGTGCATGTAAAATATTTTTAAAAAATACATCTGAATCCTATACATTTATAGAGTAATGGCATTTCCAAACCAGTTACACTTACTTTACTATTTGTCCTCTTAATTGCTTGCTTAACATTATCCTGCTACTTCAACAATGGAGCTCTAGTCTCTGAAAAAATTTTAGGCCTATTGAATTAATCTGGGAGAAAGTCAGAATTATCAGTTCTGCAAATTTTCTTACTATGTTTCTTAATTTCCAAAGAGCTTTAAAATTCTTTTCTCTATTGGATATAAAAGTTGTTTTTAAATGTAAAAAATGGTCCATGGAAAAAGTTATTACAGAAAAAATGGCTTTACAAAGCTAGGCTAACCACAGAGCACAATATCCTTTTCCCCTTGAGCCATGGCATGACCTCTCTATGGAGTGAGATTTTACTCCTAGGATTTTAGCACAGGAGAAAATCCTTAGATGCTTTGTCAACCAGAGCTTTTTTCCCAGTTGAGTATGAGATCTTTAATTTTGAAATAAGGCGTAATGTTTAGGGATGATCAAAGTGTAACTACTTGTGACTAAAACTATTATTTTCTATCTCATCTACTCAGATAAGAACAACAAAGCAAGTCAAAGGAGCCTTGGATATTCCTTTCTTTTCACAAATGCAGAAGAGCACACTGTTACCCAGAGTTTGTTCTCATAGACATCTTTTCTTCTCCATTACATTTGTCACTGCTTTTAAGACAAAATGCTGAAATATCAAACAACATTCTTGGACAGTGGTATTTTAAATTACATAAAATAGATACCCATTACCCAATGAGCTCTTGTTTTGGTGTGCACTATTACTACCTTCTGTCCTTTTTTGCAAAGTCTACACTTGTGAAACATTAGAACTTTCTAGACTTCCATTTTCTCATCTGTAAAACCACTGAATTACACTATATGGTCTCTACTTTTCATTTTTGTTCTAAAATTTTGCAATTTTTCCTACAATATTCAAAAAATTTCCCTAGTGAAGATGGTAATTATTTATGTTGTGCCATTTATTGGTCATTTATAGATTCACTCTGAGTAGTGGAGCTGACAGATATTATGTAGTTTCTAATATTACCACTGTGCCAACCACCGACTGAAATGGAGTGCACCATGGATGTTTTAATTTGCTGAATACATTTTCACTAAAATAAAAAAAGTAAGCCCTAAGAAATTGCCTTAATTATTTTTCTCTGAATACCCTGAGGAATACCCTTTATTGATCTATTTCTAATTTTATATCACTCAAATGAGCAAGTAGACACTTGTTACATGGACACAAATAATGTAGATATGTTCAAGAAGTGAACTATAGGAGATTAAAATTAGAATAGGAAATCAGTTGCAGGATTATGAGAATATGAACAATCATCGAACTTTTGTAAATTTCAGCTTTCTCGTCTTTTTACAAGCAGGCTCCAATTTAAAATAATCTACATGTGGTTCTCCAGCCAGGGGCTTTGATGCCTGTGCCAGAGAGAAGGAAAGTCTTTGAAATAAAGGAAGGGTCTCCCTCTATTCCCAGTGTTTTAAGTTCATGGCTAATGTAATCATTTTCTCTTTCAAAATTTCTCAGTGACAAACAGCTGACAATTATGATAAGGAAAAAATAGCTCAATGTTATCAGAAGAAGTAGAATCACGCTTTAGTGTTAAACCCAAGACTCTAATCAGAGAGAGAGAGAGAGAGACCACAAAGAGCCAGCTCCGATGCAAACACACGAGGGTCTTTATTCAGGCTCGAGTCTGGGCTCACGCATGAAGCCCGTAGAGGCTTCTTGGACCAGAGCCTTGATTCACAATGGCAAGCAGTTTTTATGCACAATTACAGAGGGAGGGGAAAGAACTTTAAACTTGATTTTACATGATTGGGTAATTTCTCCTAATGGGTACGGGAACACTTGGTATCGGTTGGTGCCTTTCATGGCTGTAACCTGACTGCCCGTGATTGACAGAAACCCACTTAATGGGCAGAGTGGAATGTCAGATAAGTTAGGTCTATACAGTCACTGCGTGTAAATCAACCTGAGCAGGCAGGTAAAGGGTTACATTAGCCCTTTAAGTTTGCTGATCCAGCCCAAGGTATGCTTAGGAAAGCTTGTTTGCTTAACATTTACATAACATAACATGGTCATTATGGGACAACAAAAGCCAAACTTAACAAAGTTTTAAATATGAATGCTGCAAACACATACAGTGAATGTGGGGTAGAAATTCATATAGTACTAATTCTGGGAAATTATAAAATATCACAAACGTTTTATAGAAAGGCGGGTTTTTTTTTTAAGTCTTTGTTCCCTTCAGGTTTACATAGCCACTGCGTGTAAATTAACACTGGCATGGAAGCAGGTGGTTTAAATCAATATAAAACCCACCTAGAGAGGAGCTAGCACCTCAGAGTCTACTGATAGGAAAGGAATGTCTGAAAGGGGCTTATTGCTTTAACTTTTACATCCCGTTGTAAAAGCAGAAGTCTGTATGGCAAATAGGACTGACAATGCTTAACCTAAGAGTTCTAAATACAAACACCACTTAAAACATTTTATATAACTACACAATCAGTCACGACATATGCCTAATTCTATGGGGTCTGAGGTAGGATTTAAAGTACTAAGATTTCATAAAGTACAATGAACATGAGGTAGGAATTCACAAAATATATAGTAAACATGAGGTAGGGATATATGAAATATAGTGAACTAAACACTACTTTTACAGCAAGTATGGTTTTTTAAGTTTCTTGGTTTCTTGGGTCTCTCAATAGCTCCTAAGTCTATTATTGTCCTCTCATTAGTGAAATAAACATTGATCTTAATAAAATTAGATTTCATTAAGAACTGAGAAAAGCCGGCTGCAGTGACTCAAGCCCATAATCCCAGCACTTTGGGAGGCTGAGGTGAGGGGACTGCCTGGGCCCAGCGGCTTGAGAACATCCTGGGCAATTTGACAAGACCTCATCTCTACAATAAATCAAAAAAAAATAGCTGGGCATGACACCTGTAGTTACAGCTACTTGGAAGGCTAAGGCGGAAGGATTGCCTGAGCCCAGTAGGTTGACACTGGGGTGGTCGTGCACTCCACTCCACTGCACTCCACTGCACTCCAGCTTGGGTGACAGAGTGAGACTCCAATTAAAAAAAAAAAGAAAGAACTGAGTAAAGATTGGGAGAGCGCTTTGGAGATGGAAGAGGTGAGTGAAAACAACAGCTTTTCTCTTCTACATACCTCATGCAAGCTTCTTCGGTCTCATCCATGGAAAGACACCCTAAACCCTCGCTCCCGCACCCCTCCTGCATTCCTCCTGCACTAGCTGGGCTCAAAAGACTGCCCTAAATAGGAACCGAAGCACCAGCAAAATTGATATGGAACCCAGGGAGCTTCAGTTCCCAGGAGCCCCAGCACCATGGTCACCAATCCCCTCCCCCCATGAAAAGATTCAGTGAAAAACATCCTGCAAGGACAGTCTGGGGCATGAGGGCACTCCCCCATCTCCCCCCAGCTTCCAGTGGAAAACACCACCACTTTGATGTTTCTCCATTGATGGCAGCCATTGCAGCCTGAGGTCAAGGATGCAGATGTGACTTGCCTTCAGGGAGCTACCATTGATGTGATGATACCTCCTCCCACAGAACAGGATGGAAACTAAGAGATGAGTGTTTTGTTTTGTTTTGTTTTGTTTTGAGTTGGAGTCTCACTCGGTCGCCCAGACTGGAGTGCAGTGGCCGCTCCTGGCCACTGCAGCCTTGACCTGCAGGTCTCCGCCGATCCTTCCGCCTCAGCCCGCCAAGTAGCTGGAATTACAGGCATGCGCTACCATACCCAGCTGATTTTTTGATTTATTGTAGAGATGAGGTCTCGCTGCCCAGGTGGGTCTCAAACCCACGGGCTCAGGCAATCCACGAGATGAGTGCTTTTATACAGCAAGGCAGTGGCAGTGATTCCACTCACCTGTAGATTGAGGGAAAATAACTCTCCACTGCTTTTCTTTTACCCCTGAGCAAAAGGGGCAGTTCTTCCCAGAGAGGAAGAGGTCACTCCATGTCCCCAAAAGCACCTGAGACAGAATAGAGGTTAAGGGTTCTGCCTGGTCATCTGCCAATCATGCTGAGGCACTCTGTCAGGGGAGAAGGCTTCCAGAACGCCAACAAGGGCCCCCGATGCCTGTGCTAGAGGAAAGGAAAGCCTCTGAAATAGAGAAAAGATCTCCCTTCATTCCAGCCAGACTGCACCAGTGAAGCAGTTCTAGATGGTTTCCCCCTAGTTCACCACCTTTTCTGCCACTACTGCCCTACCGTCCATAGATGCACCAGAGAAGGGAAGGAAGGAAGGAAGGAAGGAAGGAAGGAAGGAAGGAAGGAAGGAAGGAAGGAAGGAAGGAAGAGAAAAGAAAGAACAAAGCAACACAAACTGCAATCCCAACATTAGGAATTTTATCTAATGAGAATAAAATAGAAAAAGAAGAGTCTGCCATCACAGATGAGGAAGAACTAGAAAAACAACAACAGCAACAAATGCTCAGTAATCTCTTTAATGAGCCAACGCCCACAAAATGGATTCCCAGATCTCAAGCAAGGGAACCCAACCAGAACGACTTGTCCCTCGTGACAAGCATAGAATTCAGATGATGAATGACAAAGATGCACAACGAAATCCATCAGCAAGTGAACACACAAATCGCCCAGGCCATAAAGACAGTACAAGAAGGGAAAGCTGCACTGGGCATTATAAGAGTGGACCCAACCTAAACTTCGGGAAGTAAAGAATTCTCTCCTGTAATTTCAAAGCATAGCAGCAAGTCTTAACAACACTATTAACCAGGCAGAAGAAAGAATGTCAGATCTCGAGGACTGACCTATTGAACCCAGTCTGACACAAGCAAGGAGAAAAGGCTTAGGAACACCGAGCAAAGTCTACAATCGGTTTGAGATTATGTAAAGAGAACAAATCTGTGGTTGATTGGTATTCCTGAGTGAGAAGGAAAACTAAGAACACCCTGGAATAAGACTTCCAAGATATCATACAAGAAAATTACCCATATCTCGTTAGTGAGGCTGCCAGACAAATGAAGCGATACAGAGAACTTCTGAGAGGTATTACATGAGAATAGCACCTCAAGGAACATAATAATTCATCTCATCAAGATGAGAATGAAAGAAAAAAATCCTAAAGGCAGCTAGAGAGAAGAGACAGACCACTTACCAAAACCCATCAGTGAGACCCATCAGAATTGCAGCAGAAACCCTGCAAGTCACAAGGGACTGGGGTCCTATCTTTAATATCCCTTGGGTGAAACATTAGACTGTTTACTTGAGATTTTTGTGTGATATGTTGCAATGTTATAAACTCCCCTCTCTGCACCACTTTCCTGGTAATCCAAGAAGTTTTGGTGTTTTGTGTCTTTGTTTTGTTTTTTCCTAGGATCTTGTTCTTTCTTTTTTGAGTTCTGTGTTAACCCAAAAGTCATTCAAAAGCATGATGTTTAATTTCCATGTATTTGTGTGCTTTGAGAGTTTCCTGTTGGTGATGATATTTATTTTTATCCCACTTTGGTCTCAGAAGGTGCTTGGTATAATTTTGACCCTTTGAAATTTGTTCACATTTGATTTATGTCCAAGTATGTGGTCGATATTGGAGTATGTGCTGATGATAAGAGTGTATATTTTCTGGTTGTTAGATGAAGTGTTCTGTAGATATCTGTTAGATTCAATTGGTTGAGAATAGAGTTAAGTTTCTTGATTTCATGAAAGTTTTTTGCCTTGATGGTCTGTCTAAGGCAGTTAGCAAGATATTAAAGTCTCCAAATATAATTGTATAGCTGTCTGTGTCTTCTCTTAGTTTAAATAGCAATCGATATATATAGTATTGGAAGTTCTAGTGAGAACAATCAGGCAGGAGAAAGAAATTAGGAAAAGAGGAAGGCAAATTTTCCCCCTTTGCAGATGATATGATTCCATGCGTAGAAAACCCTAGGGAGTCTGTCAAAAACCTCCTTGCACTGATAAACAACTTCAGTAGAGTCTTGGAATACAATATCAATGAGCAAAAAGGAATTTCATTTCTATACACTAACATCAAGCAGGCTGAGAACCAAATCAAGAATACAATCCCATTCACAATAGCCACAGAAAAAGGAAATACCTCGGCATCCTCCTAACCAAACAGGTGAAAGACTTTATTAAAACTACAAAATACTGCTCAAAGAAATCAAGGACAACACAAACAAATGGAATGACAGTCCATGCTCATGAATTGGAAGAATCAGTATTGTCAAGATGTTCATTCTACCCAAGATAATCTACAGATTCAACACAATGCTTATCAAATTGTCAGCATCATTTTTCACAGACCTAGAAAAAACAACACAGAAATTCATATGGAAGCCAAAAAGAGTCCTTATTAGCTAAAGTAATCCTCATCAAAAAGAATAAAACTGGAGGCATCACACTTCTAGACTTCAATCTTTACTATAAGGCTACAATAACCAAGACAGCATGGTACTGGTACAAAAATAGATGCATAGACTGATGGAACAGGACAGATAATATGGAAATAAAACCAAAGACTTTCAACCAACTTATCTTTGACAAAGCTGATGAAAACAAACATTGGAAAGGAAGTAATATTTAGCAAATGTTATTAGGAAAACTGGCTAACCATATACAGAAGAATGAAACTGGACTCCTACCTATCATCATGTACAAAAACTAACTCAAAATGGATCAAGGACTTAAATGTTAAACTTCAAACTATAAGAATCTTAGGTGACAACTTAAGAAACAACTTCCTGGACACTGGCTTAGGCAATGAATTCATGGCCTAGTCCTTAAAAATAAATGAAACAAATTCTAAAATTGACAGGTGGAACCTTATCAAGTAAAAAAAGTTTCTGCACAATAACCATCAACAGAATAAAGAGACACTCCATAGAATGGGGGGGGGGGAAATATTTGCGAGATTCACATCCGACAAAAACCGAACATCCAAGATCTATAAGGAACTCAGATGAATTGACAGGGAAAAGAAATAACCCCAATAAAAAGTGGTCAAAGGACATGAGAGGCACTTCTCAGAGAAAGACATACAACAAACGTATAAAAAAAAGTTAGGCTTCACCAATCAGAGAAATGCAAATCAAAACTATAATGAAATAACATATCACTCCGGTCAGGATGGCTAGCATTAAAAAGTCAAAAAACAACAGTGACTGGAGATTCTGCAAAGAGAGGGGAATACTTTTGCCCTGTGGTGGGAATGTAAGCTAATTCAACCTTTGTGTAAAGCAGAGTGGTAATTTCTCAAAGAATTGAAAATTGATCTACCTTAATGCCCAACAGTCCCTCATCTATGAATATACCCAGAACATACATTGCTCTACCAAAAAAACAAAAAATCAAAAAACACCTGCACATGTAGGTACATTTCAGCACTATTCAAAATAGCAAAAACATGGAACCAACCCAGATGCCCATTGAAAGTGGACTGGATAAAGAAAATGTGGTACATACACACGATGAAATACTACATAGCCATAAAGAAAAACAAAATCATGTCATTTGCAGCAACGTGGATACAACTGGAGACTAAGTGAACTATCACAAAACAGAAAGCTGACTGCTGCATCACTCATAAAAGGGTCCCTAAACATTGGACATGTGGGCACAAAGACGGGACTAACATACACTGGGAACTTCTACGTACACTGCGAGATAAGAAAGGGGGTTAAGGACCCATCCACTGGGCACCATGTCCACTAATGGGGGAGAGAGAGCCCACAATAAGCCCAAATCACACCTTCATGCAATTTTCTTATGTAGCAAATTCTCATATGTACCTCACAACTCTAAAATTAAAAAAAGAAGAGCAATGTGATGAAAAAGGAGTGTGGGACGCCAGAAAAAATGTTGGAAAGACAAGAATATGATCAAGGCTCAAGAAACCAAATTCAATTGTGATGAAGGCCAAAGAATATTTAGGAGAGGCTCACCAAGATGGACCAACTCCAGAAAGATGAACTGTTGGGCCAAGACCTTTCTTCTTCATTCAGGATAAGATGGATGGACAGTCCTACTTGCAAAATGGACCAATAATGTCCAGGGGAAAACTTCCAGCATTTGAGTGCCTGGGCCTTATCAAATCAGGTGCAATTTATATACTTGCTCTTCAGTGTCTAGGTGATTCCCTATATTTAAAAATTTACTCTTTTGATAAGCACAGTGGCACTTGCTTGTAATCCCAGCTACTTGAGAGGCTAAGGTGGGAGGATCCCTTCAGCCCAGGAGTTTGAGATTCGCCTGGACAACATAGAAAGACTCCATCTTAAAAAAATTTTTTTAAAGAAACTCTAACTTCTGTAATTATTTCTTTTTCTTCTCTCTTGGCATTTAATAAAGTGCCTTTTAAAGTGCCAGCTGGAAGGAGAAATAAATTTGAGAGAACTACTATACAATATGGTGACTATGCCAGGTGTGGTGGTTCATGGCTGTAATCCTAGTACTTTGGGAGGCCAAGGCAGGAGGATGGTTTGAGCCAAGGAGTTTGAGACCAAGCTGAGCTATAGACAGTTTTCATCTCTACCCATAAAACAAATTTTTAAAAACTATCTGGGTATGGTGGCATGTGACTATAGTCTCAGCTACTTAGGAGGCTGATACAGGAGGATCACTTGAGCCCAGGAGTTGGAGGCTGCAGTGAGCCATGGTGATCATGATCATCCCACTGTACTCCAGTCTGGACAACAAAGTAAGACACTGCCTCAACAACAGCAACAAAATATGGTGATTATAGTTAATAACAAAACAACCCTAAAATTATCTTTTGGAGGGCAGGTCCCCTGTAGTACACTTGAACTTTGCTTCCCCAGATCACACAGTCAACCATAATCTTTATACAGAAGTTTTGAGAAGGTCGCATCATGATTTGCAGAAGAAGCATCCAGAGTTGTAGCAAACAGGTGACTGGTTTTTCCACCATAGCAATGCACCTGCCCATACCACGCTGAGTGTTCAGCAAATTTTGACCAAACCAGTGTGACCCCCATGTCCCACCATCCCTATTCACCTGATCTTACCCCGAGCTATTTTTTTTTTTGCTTTGTTTCCCTGGATAAAAAAACATCCTCAAAGGAAAGTGTTTTGCTGATGTGGGAAACGTGAAACAAAAAAATGGTAGAAGCACTAAAAGGCATCAAAATTGATGAGTTCAAAAACAATTTTGAGCCGTGCAGCAGAAAAACATATCAATAGGTATATTGCATCAAACAGAGAGTACTTTGAAGGTGACAGAGGTTTAAACATGTAAGCATAAATACACAATTCTTATAAATAAATGTGTGGGAATCCCCCCATAGGTATATGAAGTAATGCATATGTTAATTAGCTCCATTTAGTCATTCCACAATGTATAGATATTTCAAAACAATATGTGGTTCAAAATAAATATATACTATTTGAAGGAAAAGAAGGACTGAAATGCAATTGGTAATGCTGAATTTATTATTTCCTAAGTACCTGTATAAAGTCAGATATCTCAGATGATGTGAATAGTTACAACTGTGAACATTCGAACATTTACTATGTGCTAGGGCTTCATTAGCACTTTGCAAGCATCTTCCTTGTCCTTCTCACAGTGACACTGGGATATAGGCACTGTCACTACCTCTTTCTTACCTAGAAGATGACTGAGGTTAGAGACATTAGACAGCTTTCATAGGACTCCACAGGTGATCAGTGATGTGGAGGGAAAGGAGACCCCAGTCTTTCTTGCAGCAAAGTAGGTAATCTCAGCTCAGTCACTCTTAGGTTTCCTATTTTTATAAAAGTGAAAAGTAAATACCAGAAAGCTGCTTTAGCGAAGCAACAGAAAGAGTATATTTGTGATGTGATGTTTGCTTTTTATTGAAAATGATTCAGATTTCCCTTTTCACGCATTATTGACCACACTTGCTCTATTCAAAAGGTCCATGAACTCTTCAGTTTACCTTCTTTAATGATATTTGATTTCATCGTGCTGGCTTTATGTCAAATACTACATTTATTGCTTTCAGTAATTGTGTGCTCATGTACATGCATACACAAACCTCCACACCCACACACTCAGTTCGGGACCCTGATGGAGGTGTCTCAATGCCAGATACACAGCTGGAATCACAGGTAATGACAACCTTTCAATGCAATTTTTTTTTTAGTTGGAGTCTCACTCTGTCACCCAGGCTGGAGTGCAATGGCACGCTCACAGCCACCACAGCCTCAACCTGCTGGGCTCAGGAGATCCTTCCACCTCAGCCTTCCAAGTAGCCAGAACTACAGACACATGCCACCATATCTGGCTAATTTTTTTATTAATTGTAGAGATGAGGCCTCACCAAGTTGCTCAGGCTGGTCTTGAACCCACGGGCTCAGGCAATCCTCTCACCTCGGCCTCCCAAGGTGCTGGGATTAAAGGCATGAGTCACGGGTGTCTGGCCTACCACAGATAATTTTTCATGAATAGTGTTGAAACTTAAGTAAATGGTTTCATATTTAGCAAGATTTAACCCCAAAGTCATGGACCAAGAATTACATGTGTCATCGAATCATATGGTAAAATTGAGGACCTAAAAGTTTTGAATTTGTTTTAGTTTAATGACTCACTGAAAAGAAGCTCTAATCAGGTCAAGAAGTCATTCCTTCCATTGCTGCTGGACAAGTCTGTAGGTCAAGCACTGTGGTTGAATCACATGTCATACTGTGGCGTTCTCACTGGCCATTGGGCAAAGGCAGTGCTGCAAGAAGGAAGAGCATGAGGGTTATTGAGTGACACTTTTTCAGATTTCCTGACTAGCTTGTGTTTTATTTCTTTGGAATTGTGGTCGTTTCGTGGTATGGAAATTCCAAGGTATTATTTTAGGCTGCTTTCTTCCTCAGGGAATGAGATCATTGTTCTACTATTAATAATTTTCTTTTAGCACAAATCTTAAACTTTTTTGGTGGCTATGGCTTGGGAAGGATGACCAGCTGTCTTGCCTTAATAGGGCAGTCTTCTATTTTTACACCTTCTCTTCCAACCTGCCCTGCCATGTGCTCCCACAGACCCAGAAAGCATCATTCTACCTCTTCCACCCTCGCTTTATTTGGCCTCTGCTCATGCTTCTCCAATCTCTTTCCTTTTCTTCGAGCTCGGTTACTAAGGACCAATCCTTACACTTCTGTGTCTCTTCACTTGGGGTCGTACTTCACAGAGAGAGAGCCTCAGTTCAACCCTAGCTTCACCACACTAAACCACTCTGTGTCATATGTGTGTGTATGTGTGTATTTATTTAAATTAATGAAACAAAGATGAAAACAGTACCGAGTTACCTCCTAGAACTTCTGTGAAGTTGAACCCTACACCACCCTTAGAAGAGCAACCACCATGTGCCTGGCTCTTAATCAATGCTAGTTGTTGTTATCTCTGCTCTCAATCACATGTGCAGAGTATAAGAGACACAGATACAATCTCTAACACAGAATCATTTAAGACGGGTGCTTATTTTCCTCCAATTGAAAACATAAAGCTGTTAGTTTCTATCTACATCACAGCTATAGCTGCACCAACTTACAATTCTTTCACTTTCTGAAGGTGAATGAATTCTTCAAAATTGTTGCCATATTCTTTAGGAAATAACTCACTGCTCCATTAATCAAAATAGACCCTCACTGGCCTAAATGAGACTCTACTTCTTCAAAAGACGTGTCTTCATCTCTGATTTCTGGTAGGATGTTTGAAAATGACCTTGAGTTCCAGAGATGCATGTTAAAAGTTGAAGAGGGACACTTTTCATTGGGTTAAGTAGGCACCTTGGCTACTTTGAAACTCAAAAAATAATTCCTGTTCTTGAAGGTAACATGTTGATTCTAAGAAAGACTAGATATCTGGACACAGGTTTTTTCCTGCCATGCTACAACTGATTAGAGTTAAGAAACATTGAAGTTGGCTGAGGAATGCACAGTGAGCAACTGACCAACTAATGCCAATTTATTAGTTAAAACTGTGCAGGGCACACATGTTATTTTTATCCTTGTTTCCTATTTTGACAGATACCTTTGTTTCCCTCTTCAGAAGCAGCTGTTTATTTCAGAGTCCTGGCTTTCAGCCTGAGAACCATAGATGCAAATAACAAATCCACTCAGCTCCAAACCTGAGGAGGTCAATTCAAATGATAGTTATAGGATCCAGAGGGCATTCTCAGGACAGGAACCTTCCAACTCAGAAAGTGTGTGCTTGACTTTGAATTTCTTTGGGCTTTTGGCTGATTTGAAATGATGGCCAGAGTAAGGATATTGATTCTTGGATACTTAACTACTAGAGACGCTGTTGGAATCTCAGCGGGGCTACAGCAACCTTGTGGATGTGTTTTCAAATTCCTGTCCTACCAGACATATCACCCTGGCTGGTGTTTTCTACTAAAAGAAATGACTGGAAGTTGAAAGACAAACTTTAGTTCAAAACCTATTGTTTTAGAATGAGAGAACACAGAAAAAAACTTTGTCTTCTGAACTGAGTTGATGGGTTTTAAAATACTACTTGATGGGCTTTAAACTGTAATCTCCTGCTTCAGAACCAGATCTCATAATACTTTAGTGACTCTGAGCATGTAAATTGAGTGCCTCTGGGAGTTAGGGTTGCACTTCCAAACCTGGGGAAGCAGTAGGGATACAACCCTTGGATGCTGTAGTCTAAATCTCAATAAGGACAGAGTGAGAGCAGGGAGTCAAGGGAGCCATACAAAATTGCTCACTCTTCTCATTCAGTCCCTACCAAGATTTCAAAATAAGCATTTATCTTAAAGAAATATTGACTGAGTCTAGTGTTGTTTTCAGGTTCATGTCTGGCAGAAGAAAACCCGATTTTATTGAGTTCTTTCATTACCAGGTACTCTTCCAAGTACTTTGTATGTGTTAAACATTTAATGTTTAGGATAATTATATTATTTAAACACTATCACTCTCCTTTTGTAAATGAGAAAACGCAGGCACAATTAAATTAAATCCCTTGTTTTTGGTGATAAAATATAGCTAGAAGATTTAAAAACAAAAAAACACAAGGTTTGAACCTCGATCTTAAACCTAACCCTAAACACAATACTAACCCTAAGTCTAAGCCTAAATTAAACAACTCTAGTCCTAACCCTAACTGAAATCCACTGTCTTTAAAAACCACACTCATTACCACTATGCCATCATATGCTGATCAATACTACTTGAAGACTAGTGAAATTGTTCAATATGAAATAAAATGCATAGACACTACTATATGGTAAAAATGATAAGATAATTTTATTAAATAGATTGATGATTTCAGTGGATGACCAAATACTCTGACTTTGGGCTAGTCAGTTAGGGAAGAGGTTTATTTTTATTTATTTATGTGCACCAGCAGTTTATTCTGACAGAAAGAAGATATTTAAAAGGTGTTTTGTCATTTATACCCAAGTTCCATGTTGTTTTCAAGTTAGGGGAAAAAAAATGCTTCCGAGACTAGAAGCTAAAGCATTTGCAAGAATAACAGAAGTGGGATTTCCATTTTGAAAGTTGCACTGACATTCTAAAACATGTTCTTTTTTTTATGACTTATTCTGTCTCAAAGATGCTAGAAGACAGCAACTGTATTTTGCTACTGAAATGAGGTGCTGTCAAAATATTAAATTAGTTATGTACAAATCCAGCTACTGAGAACACAGATATTAGGTCTGTTGTACCCCAAAGATTATCAAAATACAAAGAAGAAAGAAAACATCAACATTCAAATGGATTTACCACAAATGGAAAGTTCATTTAGAAAATGATAAATTCTGCCCCCTTGTGAGCCAAACACCAGCTTGTAGGGGCAATGGAAAATAAATTTCTCATTCAGTCTTATATTCAAAGACAGTAACAATTAATATCAAATTCAGGGTCCACAAATAGTCCAGGTAAATCAGACAAAGAGATAGCAGAAAAATAGATTTCTATAATACTGTCTATTTTTAGGATTTTCCCCACCAACATTTAAATCAATCCTTAAGCATCACATAAGTGCTTAATATCTACCTGCTGATTGAATAAAATAAATACATTATCACAGCTGATCTGCAGATCTGAATAAATGGAGAGAGAACAACTTCAAGATATTGATGAATCATGTCACATAATTTTAGCTAAGCTACATCTTTGAAGAGCTGAGGAAAGGATAATGTACTTTTTAATATGTTTGGCTTTATTCTTAACTGAAAGACATATAAGTGTCAAAAAATTGTTTAGGAATAGTGACTGTATTCTAAATTTGTGAACTGCAGCCAGCTATGGAAATTGACCAGATTATTTAAGTTGATAAGATTTTTTTAGTGGAAAGAGAAGAAAGGAATGTAAACCAGTAAATTGTAGCCTTCTCTGGCCTATTCCCATATCATAGAAGAGAGTCATTACTGAGTATGGTCTTCTAAAGGTACGTGGAACTAACTCAATGCAATTAACATACTCTTTTTTTTTTTCTTTCACAGGGACTGATTAGTAAACTTTATATTCTAAAGTTGGGCTGGATGATTTATAGAAATATGTTACAGAATATATATAAGATCATTCACTCTCTTTCTTAAATCTGTTTATTGGCCTCCCGTGTGCTCAGAATAAAATCTTAGACTCTTGATAGTGACTTATAAGCCCCTCTATGAATGCCCCCCGAATTACATCATTTTCTATCAGTTTCCTTCTTGATTACATCTTAGGTTAATACTTTTTTCTCATAATATTTTATCTCTTTCCTTCTTTCTTGTCACACAATTTACAATCATAGATCTATATATATGTTTATTTGTTCAGTGTCTTTTCTTCCACTTGATCAGGTAGATGAATGATATAGAGTTTATGCCTATTAAACAAATGAAGAAATGACTTCCAACTTCAAAAATACTTGGAAGGCTGTGGAGAGTCAAAGCTATAAACATTTAACAGATATTTATATAAAAGGAAGCATATCAAATGTGCATGATTCTCTGACCACATTATATTATGGCAGTCAAGGAAAATGAGTGATCTGCAGTGGAGCTTTTGAAAAAGGTTTGGGTGGGCATTAGACATGAATGGATATACAAAACTGGTGGGGAGAGGCTGTTTAAGTGGGGGAAATGGCATGGGCAGTGTCTCAGATAGGAAAGAGAATTGCTTGTGAGGGAGCCAGCATGGGAAAGAGAGTCAATCAAAACAAAGAAACTGGATTTGGCAAGATCAACCTTTGAGTTCCCAGAGAGCCTACAGTAGGTGATGCTCCCAAGCCCTCACTTTGCCCAGATTGTGGACTACAGCACAGATATGATGGGGTACATGTTGTACGCAATTATGTGAGTCTCATTAACTCCTTCTTTGAGTATTGTACTCGAGAGACCATAGTGGAATACAAATGAGAGAACAGCTGAGGTTAGGGTTTCTCAGACAATGGGATAAACATTGGCCAACTTTTTTTTTTTGAGATTTATAATGTATTAAAAATGAAACAAATACAAACAGGCTTAAAATTTTTTATATATACTAATATGTTTTTTAATATAACTGCTAGCATAAAAATTTGCAACGTAGTATAGTTGCGCTAGTCACAAAACAGAAGATTTGGAGGAAAAAGTATACAATATTGGAAATCCAGTTCAGAAATGAAATAAAAATTTAAATTTGTATGATGACCATCTTTTGTATCCTTACTGTGGAATAACTTTGAAAGGCTAAATGCAGCTGGGTGTGGTGAATCCCACCTGCAATTCCAGCACTCTGGGAGGCCAAAGCGGGAGGATCACTTGAGGCCAGGAGTTCAAAACCAATCTGCACAATAAATAATTTTAAAAAATTAGCCAGGCATGGTGGCTACCCAGTTATTCATGAGGCTGAGATGGAAAGATTGCCTGAGTCCAGGAGGTCAAGATTGCAGGGGGTTGTGATCATGCCACTACACTGCAGCCTGGATGACAGAGACTCTGACTCAGAAAAAAAAGGTAAATTATTAAAGATTATAAAACCTGCATTTGTTCATTTATTCAATAAGTATTTATTGCAGACCTACTGTGTGCCTACCACTGTCCATGATGCTAAGATGAGTGCAATGAACAGGCTCTCATGAAGCTTCTGGGATGGAATTAAAGAGAGGTGGTTGCTTTCTCTATAAAACTTAAGCAGAGAATTATATAAGAGTAAAGTCATTCAAGACCCAAGAACTGACATATACTAGAAGGAAAGCAATCAGACTATGAAAAATTTTGAAGGAAACAAAAACTGAAACATAAATGAATAAACAATAAATGAAACAATTATATGGTAAGGTAGGACTGCTGATAAAAATGGTATTATTGAGAAGTAATACTTATGGGTAAGAATTACAAGTTGGATTTTATGTTTGCTTGAGTTTAGGATGGTGCCAAGGTAGGCAAGTGGAAATCTACTCAAGCTCTTAAAAATGAGACAGTGAAGAATGGTGAGCAAGCCAGGGTTGGAGTTTCCATTTGAGAATGTTGGGCGGGAAAGTAATTAAAAGTGCATAACAAGGCAGAGGGAGTAGATTTGGCAGAGGGATTTAAAAAGAGCTCAGCACATCGCATAGCTCGTCTTTCATTTACCTCTCCCCTTTCTCCTAGAAAAGAGACAGAAACTCAGTTTTGTGATGCACTAAATCATAAATTGAGACTGCATTTATGTAACACTGGAATCATGGAAAACAAACAAAAGTAGAATCAGTGACTGTGATTGTTGAGACATCTCCCGAAAGTCCATTTTCAGCCTTCGCCAAGTCCAGTGGTTTTACTCTCTTCCCTTATGGGTGTTTCCTTTGGCCAAAGTGAATATGGCTGGTCCCTTCACCTAGCCTTATACTTGGAATACTTTAATAATTATGCAGATATATTGAGAGATAGCTACAAATAAAATTAGCAATTTAATCTTTGCATAAAATATTACTCTATTTTTTCAAAAGTAACTATTTCTTGAAATTTAAAATCTAAGCGATTAACATCTTGGTGGAAATTAACTTTTCAGAATTTTTATTTTAAAATATTTAATTAACAAAGGTTGTTTACATTCAGATATACAGCATGGTATTTGATATATGTATACATAGTGTAGATGATTGGTGTAATCTAATAGTTAACACATCTATCATCAATCCTACTGAACATTAGATCCTCAGATCTTGTTCATCTTAATCTGATCCGATTTTTTTTATGATGGTAGAAGCTTTGGTGTGGGCAGAGTATTGAACTTTTGGCTGGTGTGAGAAGAATGGAAAAGGCCCCACAGAAAAGATGAGTCAAGAAAGAATGACACCCAACTCATTACTGAGGCAGCCACGTGCACTAGGATATTCTGTAAACAGAGCATCTGAAGGGTCATATCAGACACATCCAAGGCTAGCCTGCCAATAACACCCTTTGCCGAATCTGTAACCACTGCAGATGGGGATGTTGATATAGCGAATCGTGGCCCTCACAGGCAGCAGCTCCACATCTGGGCTTCTCTCACACCTACTCACAGGCCTCATTTTCTATTTCGGAAACCATTTTTTTCCTGAGACATTGGAGTTGGGTTCCCCAGGATATGCAACCCAAGTTAACGCTTCCTTACAAGTGTTAGAGCTGCACAACGCTGAGTTACAGTCTTGACCACACCCCATTTTGTCCTTAGGACGCTAGCCTCAAAGGGACAACTGTTCAGATTATTTCAACATTCACTGAAGATTCCACACTTGATGACAAGTCCTTCCTGCTTGCCAGGCTTGGAGCTAGCCTAGGGATGGAGAATAAGAAGACAGAGCCTACTTCTATGGCCAGGGGATTCTGACTCTAAACCCAGGGCTCCTGTATCAACCATGGTGTCAGGAGAGGAGGATTGGAAGGACTCTCCCTAGATAAACAGTTAACTTTCTTGGTATGCTATTCTTTTAAAGTAAATTAATCTGCTTTACATGAACAAAAGCGTTTTTGCCTCCAGAGTCAAAATGGCATTTTATTTCGTAATTTCACACACTACTTTTTCTTACTGAATGCTTCACATTTTAGTAGTACTCTCAAAGTTCGAGTTGCTGCTCAGTGTTCTGGAAAAGAGAAGAAACTAATTCTTATATTTGCATCCAAGGATCTACAATATCATCACTGGAAAGGATTGTCATCTTGGCAGTTTTTTTTTAGTTTTTGTTTTTGTTTTTTGAGTTGGAGTCTCACTCTGTCACCCAGACTGGAGTGCAGTGGCCGCTCCCGGCCACCGCAGCCTCGACCTGCTGGGCTCTGGAGATCCTTCCGCCTCAGCCTTCCAAGTAGCTGGAATTACAGGTGCACGCTACCATGCCTCGCTGCCCAGGCGGGTCTCGAACTCGCGGGTTCAGACAATCCACTCACCTCAGCCTCCCAAAGGCACGGGATTACAGGCTGAGCCACTGAACCCGGCTATCTTGGCAGTTTCTAAACTAGAGTGCCTCATAATACATAGGTTTTCCTGTGGCCATGAAGCAATGCAGTGTCTCTTTACCTTTGAGTTGCAGCTTTGGATAGACAAATCTCTTTTTTTCTTTGACATATATTCTCTCCATATATTCTCTCGCCTTAGCCTAAAATGTTTTGAGCTGTTGCAGAGTGTTTCTCCTGGGTAATTTCCACATATGTTACCTACTTGAGAATTATTAAAACAGTCATTCTAAAATACAGTTATTTGTTTATTCTTCCCCCCTAAAATCTATGATTTTTTTAAAAAAAAAGTTGCAATATAACATCAATATGGCAATGCAACAAATAACCTCTTAAATATAAATAAAAATCATAAATCACCCTTTTCTTTGCATCTGAAGGATAATAAATTAAAATGTAACCTTTCTTCTCCATCCCCCTCCCAGAATGGCACAGGAATATTTATTTTTTTTCCTTCACTCCTCAAATTTGTCTTTTAGTCGTTGAGAGCCGATGAAATCTTTTATCACTATATTTAGACGTCAACCAGGCAGGTCGGTACCATGGTAACTGCTGCACGAAGAAATGCTAGCAAGGGAGGGGCCCGTGGGCTCCAAGAAGGTGCTTACTTCATGCCAACTGAGAGAGAGTTAAGATGCTGCCCGGCCAAGGCTGCAGGTTCCGGCTACTCTGGTTCCCACCTGCAACAGGGAAGGTGGACCCTCTGTGAACCACTGCAGGCCCTGTATGGCTGATGTCTGTGAGATAGGGAGGAATGATGCAAATATAGTCCCTCAGCTTCAGGCCATCACCCAAAATCCAGGCTGCTCTCTGATCCCCAACTGCCTTGACTTCAAGCAATTCTACTCACCTTGAGTCCCAAGATTATTCTAGATACTCGCTCCATAATAAGATAGAGATAAAATAAGTTTATTCCTCTGTGCTTGTATCCCATTTTATAACAGCACACCTACCTCATGGTAAGATTTCATCTGGCCAGAAACTTCTTACCCAGGGCTTGCCTTTTGCCCAGCTGTATTAGGCACCAGAGATAGAAAAGTGAAGAGGGAGGCAGTGTCCTGGGCCTTCCGTGGGGCGTAAATGTACTGGGTGAGAGATGGCTGATAAAACATAATAACCAATAGCAATAATCAGTGAATAGCAGATATATTTTATTTATTTTTATGGATTTATGGATTTTTTGAATCAGAGTCACTCTGTCGCCCAGGCTGGATGGAGTACGGTGGCACAGTCAGGGCCACCATAGCCTTGACCTGCAGGGTTCAGGGATCTTTCAGCTTCAGCTTTTCAAGTAGCTGGAACTATAGGTATGTGCCACCACGCCCAGCTAATTTTTTGATTTATTGTAGAGACAAGGTCTGGCCAAATTGTCTAGAATGTTTGGGAACCCCTGGGCTCAGCCAATCCTCTCACCCTCGCCTCCCAAAGTACCGGGATTACAAGCGTGAGCCATCGTGTCAGAAGTCGATATGTTTTAAAATGCCATATTTGTAAATAAAGACTGTCAGCGAGGCAGTTGTCACAGGAGAGGGCTGGTGGGTGGGTGGAGAATCTGGGAAAGGCGGCTCTGAAATGAATTGAGGTTTGAATGTCAGGACACTAGCCACTGCAGATATGGAGTAGGTGCAGAGAGAGGTCAGTAAGCGGAGAAAGGCCCCTTCTTTATTCCATGAGCACAAGTCCCGCATAGGTGAGTCAGCCAGTGCCGGGTGGCACTTGCAAAATCGCCCTGGTGTAGTCACCCCTGTGTACTCTTCAGGACGCCCTCCAAAGGGTCTGGGAGTTTGCAGAAGGGGTTTTCCAGGAGATCTAAAGGGAAGCTCTCATGTCCACCAGCAAAGCACGCTGTTTTCCTGACTTCTTGAGAGCTCCAGCTTACTGCAGCTAGGGCAGAAGCCCAGCGAGGTGTTTGTCCTCTGAGTCTGAAAGACACAGTTGAAGGTTGAAGCTCGATCAAGGGTTGCAGTCTGGTTTTGTGGCTGCCCCCGGGGATACCCTGGCTGCTGGTCTGCCCTCCCCTCCTGCCCACTGACACCTGATGGCATCAGCCTTGGGGCTGGGGCTGCCACAGTGACCGTTATGTCAACACTAGGGGGATTATGGATTATGGATGATGGAAAAACTCTTGGCTTCTGCCATTCTTATATGGCCATCTTCTTTCCCTAGAACTCAGACAACCTAACAGCAGCACACCTGGCTTTCAATTCTCCTTCACTCTTGACCCTTTGACCTCGTCTAGAGAACCTCCACTTCCTCTTCCTTTGGGGTGAAGTATTTCCTTCTGGTTCAAAAACCCCCTTTGTTTCTTGTGTGATGCTACCTACCTTACCCATCTTCCGCAGGTACAGAGAAGCCCAAGAGCAGACCCAGCTTGGGTTCAAGCTGGTTCTTTTAAAGAGAACTTATGTGGGTCATTAGTTGTGAACGACCCAGAACTATTCAGAAATGTCCTTTATATGGATGAGTTGTGAGGGCTAGACACAGACAATCGCAATGTTTCCCATCAAGGAACAGAGAGTCAGTGGTTTTCCTTTCCTGGATGTGAGGGCTTTCTCTTCTTGTTTGATTGCAACAGGATTTACAAAATCTGGGAAGCTCCGCTATCTAGTGGAGCTCTTAAGAAGAGTCTTAGAAAATAGATTTTTTTTGTAGAGTTGGAGTTTCACTCTGTCGCTTAGGCTGGAGTGCAGTGGCATGCTCATGACCACCATAGCTTCGACCTGCTGGGTTCAGGCGATCCTTCTCCCTCAGCCTTCCAAGTAGCTGGCACTATAGACGTGTGCCATCAAGCCCGGCTAATATTTTGATTTATTGTAGAGATGAGGTCTCGCCAAGTTGTCCAGGCTGGTCTTGAGGCCCTGAGATCAGGTAATCCTCTCACTTTGGCCTCCCAAAGTGCTGGGATTACAGGCTTGAGCCACCACGCCCAGCTAGAAAATATAATTTAACTGGTAAAAGAAAGGTTCTCTTTTGCCCCCTCACCCAGTTTCTATCAATTTCTGATCACAAACATTTGAGAAAGAAAGAATGCAGAATGCATAGGAATATGGGGAGGGGTGATACTCGCGGCAAGTGTTCCCTTACACTTACCACTTGCTCATGTTTTCTGTCTCTCAGTGGAGAATATAAATTAAAAACCAAAGAATTTTCTTTAAAAAGAGGATAAGCCATGTAAGCAAGGCACATATGGAGCTATAGTTGTAGAAATGCATTTTTCAGGCTAAAATATAATTCGTTTTATTTCATATGAACTTACTATTAAGGTGCAGGAAGTGGATCTTTCTGGAGACACTGACCTTGAAATAGTGGCAAACATTTTGATGGGAACTATGGAGAGAGTCAGGGCATTTGACAACTTGCTCAGGAGATGTTATGGGGTACCCACCAAATGGAAGGTACTAAGGTTTTGGGGTGGTGGAACCCAAACAAGGGAAGGGTATTGTTGCTTGTTCATTCACTCAAATGCACATTTATTGACTGCCACTGGGTAAATTAGTTATGATTGTTTGGGCTTCAGTTGATATCTGTGTTAATAACACTTTCTCCAGAGGTTTTCGTAAAAAAAAAAAAGGGGGGGGGAGGTCACATTGTTTAAAAATACGTGTTAAATGATAGTGTATTGGTAAATAATGTTTTTCTGCTCTTTTCCTAACTTTTTGGAATAAAATACTAAATTATGTGTGTGACGTTTATGATGAGTTTTAAAAAAACTTCACCCAAAGACATATATGGCCTTACTTCTTGGGACTTTCATGTCTGGAACCTGATTACTGTGGCTGCCATAATAAAGATTAAATATTTTATCTTAAATATTAATAATTTATATTCTCAAACAACAGACAATTTTTGTCTCACCATTCCAGAGGCTAGAAGTCTAAAATCAAGGTATTGGCAGGGTGGGTTTGTTCTGAGAGATGTGAAGGAAGAAATCTGTGCCGAGCCATTCTCCTTAGCTTGTAGATGACCATTTTCATATTTATTTCATACATATTCGTGCATGAACACTCCATACATGGTGTATTCTCATGACATAGTCCATGTATGCATCTTTCTGTGTCCAAAACATTTTTCTGTTTGATAAGCATACAATCATATTGGATTAGAGCTCATCCTTATGACAGTATGTTAGCTAATCACGTCTGTAACGATACTGCTTCCAAATAAGATCATATTCTGAGGTACTGGGGGCTAGGGCTTTAATACATAAATTTGGGGAGATGCAACTTAGCCTATAACAGGGAGTGCTATTTTACTTGCAGAATCTGAACAGACCCTGTGTGTTCTGAACACTCCTTTGTACTCTTGATCTCTCTATTCTTCCAAAATCTTTTTCAATTGAAATCTCTTTTATCCTTCAAGTCTAATTCAATGTGCATGTCCTCTATGGAACGCTTTCTGATTTCTCTAATTGAAGTTGACTTGATTTTTGAAAGTCGTAGTTGCAGTTATTTTACTTTATTTTAAACGTAATTTTATTCATTTTAGTAATTATTTTCTATATTATTTTTGTAGTAATATCTAGACAAAAATTTTGAATGAAAAGTTTGTAAAGCTATTGCTCTTCATAATTGGACTGCAAACTTAAATTAAGAGATGATATTTATACTTCTTTTTATAACAAATTTTGTTAACACAGTTCCTTGTGTGAAGAGCAGAAAAACAGAAGAACTGCTCACGTGGAAAAGAGGAGGAACATTTGGGGAATACCCCACTTAGGACCCTAGAGGATAATTCTTCTTTGGTAGCCACTTTATGATCTAGAAGTTAGATCTGCATCTTGAAAACTCACTCCAGTTGCAAGTGGAGTTTTTTCATCTAAAGATAAATGCACACATGAGGTTGATGGGTAAAATCAGAGCATTGATTTATTAATTCACAGTGAGAAATGAACTGTCATAAACACTGAAGGGCAATGTCTCCTGGTTAATCTTATGAGGGAAGCCAGATATAATCAGAATTTTGCTGGATGAGCCTAGAGTCAGATCAAGGGAAAATCAATAAATTATTTGAATATTTAATAGTAGCAAACTAAAGTAGTCTGATGCATTTGTCTCTGTGGTCATCAGTTGCCAGCGGCATGACATTCTTGAGCTTATTGGCTAAAATAATGGGCACGCCAATGTTTGAATCTTGAGCTCTTCTTCCTCTTTGTATAACATGATTATTCTGAGTTTTACAGTCTAGTATTATGCCTTCATTTCAATAACCAAATAAAATACTTGATGGCTTCCATATAGCATACCACTAAACAATTCAGCCACCTCCCAAATATTCTGAGAATTTCTTGCACTGCTTGTAACTTATTATCTCTCATTCTAAACTATTGCTCCCAGGTTGCCTGCCAGTCACTGCTTGCCACCTTATTACTATGTCTGCATGTTGCTTTAGCCCCCACTAGCTTAGACTGATCACCTGTAATATAACTTTTCTCCTTATTCCTGTCAAGAGGGTCACTTAATTTCGCTGGTTAACTTGCTGAAATTTGCTGAAAATCTGTGTCATAAGGGAATTTCAAAACAGGAAAAGAAAAAATAATCAATCAGATTTCCCTGCTTCCAAAGAGTATTGGCCATGGTCCATCATAGACCATCCCTTAGTGGCAATTTCTCCAACACCATATTATTGAAACCCCTGTTTTATTCAAATTTGAGATATCTTTTCTAACTTCTTTCTTGCTCTCCTCAGCCCCCAAATTCTCAACGTGTCTTCTCCAGTCCGCATAGGAAAACAATAGCAGAATCCCTTACATAAAAAAGTTACAGTTCCATTCTATAGTTATACTATCATTTCCAGAAAATGTTTATTAAATGCCTACTATATGCCAGACATTGTGATGGGACTTGGAATAAAATGGGGGAAAGAACAAATACAGTTCATATCCTGCGGAAGTATTAATCAAAATAATTACACCAATGAGTATATAATTACAAAGTGAGGTTTGTGTTCTGAGAAAAGAAACATGACGTTTGGGAAACATTTAACAATGGCCTCTGGCAGGGAGTCACGAAAGTATCCATAGATGAGCAAGACAAGCAGGGAGAAAGAGGGACAGGTGGAGAGACACAACCCTCCAGGTAAAGGAAGACACCGCACGCGGTAGATGCCAGATTACCTGGGAAGTGGAAAGAGGTACAGTGTGAGTGGACAGCAGAAGGAAGGAAAAGAAGGGAGATCATGGGGGACCAGATTATGCAGAAGTTTAGGGGATTGTTAAAGCTCAGACTTCAGTCTTGAAAATAAGAGTCCCTCTGGCTGCCACATGGGGAATGAATTGGAAGTAACCAGAGTGTGCACAAGAAGACAGTCCAATCAAGAGATGACAGTTGCTAGAATTAGGAACAAATACTAATCAAAGTGAGAGAGAGGGAAGGATATGTGGATTATCAAGGGGGAGAATATCAATAAGAAAGAGTAACAGATTGGAGACCAGCAGAAAAAGAGAATAAGAGAAAAGCTTCAAACATGATCCTTAAATTTGAAATTGCACATCTGGAAAGGTGAAAGTATCATAAATTGAAATTTTAGAAAAAGAGCAGGACTTGGAGGCTAAAGTTATGGGTTGAGTATTGGTCATGTTGAGTTTGAGGTGTCTTTGAAACATTCAAGTCGAGGTTTTGGCTGAAGATACTAGCTGGAGCCCAGGAGAGAGAACTAGGCTATAGTTATTTAAGTGCTATTTGGTTTGAAGATGTTGTTAAGGGTGGATGATATTATCTAGAAAGAAAGTACAGAGAGAGAATAGCAATGTGTCTAAACGTGAACGGTGCATACCAGCCATTTATCAACAAGTTATTTACAGGAAGTTTTCTGTAAAGTACGAGAAAAGCAAAAGGTCAATGCTTAGACAGGGATATATGATTAAAGAAAGATTTTCTGTTTTACCATTTATGTGATTTAGCTAGGGGAGTTTAAATGATGAAGGCAATAATAGGGACAGATGTGGGTGATTATATTATAGAGAGAGGATAATTGATAACTTCAGGTCCCTGAGGCTCAGAACACGAGTGCAGGGATTTCCCGTGGATAAAAAGAAACAGAGCAGGAAGAAAGTGAGTCTTCTTAGACATGGCGAGGGTGATAGGTTTGGACGCTGAAAAATATTTCCACTATGGCTTCCACTTTATTTGTTAATTAGAAAGTTGCATTTTTGTTGGTGAGGGAGAAGTTGGATGGAGCTGTAGATTGGAGGAAAATGGAAACATTTTGAAGTGGAGTTAGCCAAGAGATGAAGTGTGGCAGGCCTTTTGGCTGGTGAAGCTACATTGACATTAAAATCTGCCTGTGGTCTTGTTGCAAATGTGGTAAAGGTGGAGAGTAGGCATGATGGAAGCAGATAGAAGAGTTAATTCAGATATTTTCTGGGTGGATATGATAAGAAGGACTATGGAATCAAAGTTGGATTCAAAAAAAGAAACAAAACAAAGAAAGAAGAAGGGAAAGCAAGATGATTGGGACAAAGTTGAGGCAGAAACACCACATCTTGGGAAAAGTAGCAAGGTTACAAAAGGTGAGGAAGCTGTGGGAGTAACGTGGGATACTTGGAGTGAATGGATTTCAAGTGGTGACATAGTCCAGGCATGACTTTGAGAGTTGGGGTGACAAGAAGAAGGTCTTTCTATAGGAAGTGATCAAAGAACTGAGAGGCTGAGGTATTTATTATCCTAATGGGATTTCAAGAATAATTTAGCTTCTCGTTTTCTCAATCTAACTCTACAGACTAAATTCTGAACCATAAATTCACAACCCATAAAAGACCACGGGCATGCTTTCCCAGTCAAAAGAAAAGTTTTTTTTCCCAAATATAATTTTTCCCCCGACATCAAATATAAGATATTTCCCGTACCAATTCTCAGATATCAGCTTTCATGAACTGAATGTTTCTGTTCTCTCCACCCCCGAATTCATATGTTGAGACTCCCAACACCCAGTGTAGCTATATTTGTAGTAAGCAAGCAATTAAGGTTAAATTAGTTGTAAGAGTGGGACCCTGAACCAATAAGATCAGTGTCCTTATAAAAAAAGAAACAAGCCAGGAAGAGAACCCTCACCAGAAGCCAACCATGCTGGCTCCTTGATCTTGGATTTCAAGCCACCAGAACCATGAGAAAATAAATTTATTTTGTTTAAGCCACTCAGTCTCTGGTATGTTGTTACAGCAGTCCAAGCAGGCTACTACACTTACTATTTAAAGTTAGTACAGACCCCACAAGTTAATGGACTCACTTTAAGACTGTTCTCACTTTCCATGCTGGCTACCCAGGGTACTCACCCTTCTGTCTGACATGATTACAAGTTCAGAGGCTCTCACAACATCCTCTTCAGTTCCATAATTCACGAGAATAACTCACAGAACTCAGGTAAATGCTTATTGATCATAAAGGATATAATTAAGGGAACAATCAGGTGCCAGAGATACACAGGGCAAGGGGAGTGGGGCAGTGGTACCATCTTCTCAACACCTCAGTGTGCTCATCAAGCTGGAAGCTCTTTGAACCACTATTTAGGGGTTTTATGGAGTTTTCATTGCATAACATGATTGAGCAAATCATTGGCCAATAGTGATTAGTTCAATCTCCATCTCCTCTCCCCTCCCCAGAGATTGGGGGGAGGGTTGTGACTGAAATTTCTAACTCTTGGTTTTTCTGGTGACCAATCCTCATCCTAAAGCTATCTAGGGAGTCCACCAAGAGCACCTCAATAGCATACACTCAGATATAGTTGAAAGGAGCTTACTATTAATAAGAAAAGATGCTCCCATCACCCTTATCACTTAGGAAATTCCAAGGATTTTAGGAGCTTTGAATAAAAGAACAAATATATATTTTTTTGTTATAACACACACTCCTTGGATGGTGACTTGGAAGGAAATAGTAACCATAGTTTCTTCTACTGTCTTTACTGATGGTCAAACCCTCTTCCTGTTGGCCAAAACATGCATTCAGTCAATGTTCAGACATTCAGTCAGTTGCAATCAAGTCATGATAACCTAACAGAATTTATCTCTCTTCATGATGAACTTTTGGATCTCAACCAATTTATTATATTTTGATTGTATGCTTTTAACTCTCAGAAAAGTCAAAATTCTTTTATTGCCAAGCTCTTCAGGGATACCTCGTGGTAGCCTTCATGTAGGTAATAAATATTATCTTGAGTAAGTCCCACAATAGCCTAGAAATAAATAAAAAAGATTAAATGGTTACATTTTTGTTATTTTTAATAATGTTTTCCATCTGGATGTTTTAAATTGACATATAGAGAAGTTAATTCATTTTTATTTTGTACTGCTTAAATAATTGCATGTGGTATATACATGTGCATACATGTCTTTTTTACCTTTGTTTCCCATATCTATTGTTTAGTTTTCTGTGCTCAAAAATAAACTGCCGTTAGGTTTGATTGTCATCTGATATCAGTGTCTGGGCAACCAAAGACAGTACTGTACCTTGGGATAAAACAAACTTCTCAAGGTTTCAAACTGAATCTGTTTGAAATTATTTAAATATAATGACAAATCATCACAATACACATGTTGTAAATTGATTAAACATCTTTGGGCTTACTATCTAGTGCCTTTAGAGCAAAGTCATAACTTCCCTTATGTTAGACATCAGCTTTATAATATTAGTTTGGTTTTATGAAAAATGACACACATGCAAAAAAATCTTCAAATAATTTCTTCAAGGTATTTTAAAGTTTACAAGAGAACTTAACTTTGTCTTTTTTCTTCTTTTGGAGAATCTTTTTTTTTCTTTTGGCAAACTTATTAAGAAATACTAAGGTTGTTATACATCATATACTTCAGAGTGAAATCTACTCTACATGGTATAATTAGATATTGTAAATAGCCTTTTTTAAATTGGGGGAAATCTTAGGGGGTTTTGTTGTTGTTTTTGTTGTTGTATGTGTGTGTGTTTTTGGGTTGGGGTCTTACTCTGTCATCCAGGCTGGAGTGCAGTAGTACAATCAGGGCTTATTGCAACCTCAACCTCCTGGGTTCAGGCAGTCTTTCTGCCTCAGCATTCCAAGTGTGGGATACAGATGTGCGCCGCCTTGGATGACTAATTTTTAAAAATTTTTGTAGAGACGCGGTCTTGCTATGTTGGCCAGGCTGGTCTTGTACTCCTGCACTCAAGCAACCCTCTGGTCTCAGTCTCCCAAAGTGATAGGATTACAAACATGAGACACCACACCCAGCCTGAAATCTTATCTTTATTATTGTAATTTTATAGATGAGAAAACTAGGCCTAATGAGAGTAGACTAGATTGGAGTTTAGACTAGGCTACATCAAACCTGGAGCTCCAAACGTCCTTTGGAGCAACAAATCAACACAAAATGGGCAATGCACAGCTGTATTTCCATGTCTCTATATTATATTTTACTGGCAGACTGCTCAAAATTTACTTTTAGAAAATAATGTGCGGCTTTAAAATTAAGTTAAGCTGCTTTACAGAGTTTAAAGCTTCCACATTCGATATTTTCATTATAAGCCTTTGCTGCCAGGAGTCAGTGTGGCACAATGGCTAGCAGTGTCACTTGAAGTCATGCAAACAGAAAGCAGTGGTACCTGGTGGGAGAATAATGAGCTTTGGAGTCAGGCAGAGCACCCCTCAGAGTCCTGACGTGGTCACCATATTGCTCTGTTACCCAGAGTACTAACTGGGCAAATCACTTAACTATTCTGAGGTTTAACTTACTGATCTGTCAAATAAGAAATAACTTAATAGATAGGGTTATATAAGGATTATGTGTACTGTGTCTAGCATAGTTGTCGATGCTTGTTAATTAGAAGCTCTTAATGTTGTTTCTCTATTTTTGTGTCACTTATAGATTTGTGAATTTAGGCAAATTAATCTCTCTGAGTCTCTGTATGCTCATTGGAGAAGTAGAGAAAATATCAACCCTGAAGAATTGTCATGGAAATTAAATGATAAAAATGCATATAATGACATTCAGTACATATTTGTTGATTTTTTTTCTCTGTTATTCTCCTGCTAATAAAATTTCTGGTTAACTTGAATCAGTGACCAGTTTAGATTGGACTTTAGTTGGAAAAACTTGTTGCCAAGAATGTTTATGTCGTCATTTGGGAGGGGTACATTGTTGACCTGCATACTCTAAAAGAATCGGTAATGGATTAGGCTGTGGTTCTCTTGATTTTTGGAAGCTCGTCTTCTAAGAGGCTGATCATTGAAATTCTACCTTTGGGAGAGTTGGTTAAGTATGTCCCCGGAAAGGTGTACAGATCCAGTAGTATATAAAATGGTCTTAACACAACTTCTTAAAAAGAGGAGGCTTGAGATTATGACTCAGTCCCCAGTCAGGGGTCAGCTATATTTCCTCGAATGAAAGTTTAATCACTTTTCTCTCAGGGTACGGAGGACTTCAACCTTACTAACTGTGATGTAATCTCGGAAAGGTGAGTATGTTCTGAACAGAAGCAGTTGCTTTTGCTCTTTTGCAAACAGTGGATGTGAAAAAGGGGGAAAGACTTTGAGAGATTACCGCGAAGAAGGCAGCGGTGGATACAAAAGAACTGCTATTTCTGGCTCAGACCTGCTCAGAACGGAAAAGAATATCTGCTTATTATGCTACAAATCACAGGCAATTTGTTTCTTCATTTTTTTTGTTTTCTAAAACATAATTTTTTAGTAACTATTAATTTGTTCCTAATTTTCTAAAACAGTTTTGGAGGAGAGTGATACAGCTAAAAGTTTTTGTTTGCTGTTGCTGTCAGAGAACATAACTGTCTCCATTTTATAGCAAATAAAAGAACTCAGCTAAACTCAGCATAACAGGCAAAGCTGGAGTCAGCAGAACTTGATTTTATTTCCAATTTTGGAGGCTTCTTATTGGAGAATTTAGAAAAAGAAAATAATCTTTCTCCATGTCCTCCAACAAAAACAACACTTAGATTTTTCCGAACTATATTAACTGAGAGGGATTTTTAAATTGGATGATCCAAGCCTATAAAACTTATCATAAAACCCAGCACCATAGACAGAACAGACCATTCCTGCATCTCATCTTTTTTAATTAGGAAACACAATTGGAAGTTCAGATAAGTCTGGATATTTGTTAGATTAGTTTAACACTATTCTCAAAAGGTTCCTGTATAATACAATTGCAAACAACAAAACGCTTGCCTCTTATGGGCTTTATGATTTATTTATATGCTATACAAAAAAAAGGAAAACTTTTTCATACTTACTCTACATTATTTTTATGGGGTGATAATGTGATCTGCTATGTACATTGTTATCTAATTTCTCATTATCTAGCCTTAATTTTATTACTTATTTGGGAGGAAGTAAATCACTGTCATCTGCTTATAGACAATTAGGTTATAGACTATGTGCTACTAAAAATCTCAAATAAATCTTGATAATTTAACAAGTAATTTTAAAGAACAATAGATACTGCAAACTCTGACATGTAGTACTTTGTGAACCACAGGACATAAAAACCTTTCACTGACTCTACTATAAAAGCATAAAATAAAATGTATTTTTATTGTATTCAATTATATCTTGTTCTGATTTAAGTAATTAGTTTGATATTAAAAGTATCTGATTAATTCAGACATATCCAAACCAGTGACAGCAGTAATTATGTAAATAAAGCATAAATAATTAAAGTACAAAATATGAGTGACTGGATCTAAAGCTTTGTAAAATATTGTGTGTGTGTGTGTGTTCTACAACTAGCTCATTTTGTAGAGGTCAATGTCTAGGAGGGTAAAATTAAGCCAATAACTGCATTGTAGACTTCTTAGTTTAATCTTGATCTAAATGATACTCAACAACTTAACAACAAATGAATAGATATGTTCATTATCATTTAGATACTGTTTGCCAAAACATTAACTTAGATTTCAACTCCTTTTCAATTAAAAATTCAGGAAAGAAAAATGTAAATGTCTTGCCACTGAGAAATCAATGTTGAAAATCAGGTGAGTCACATGCCCTGCCACCAATATTGTATCTTGTCATGTGTTAGCAGTTAAGACTATGAGAAAATTGCCTTTTGCAAGAAAGTCCTGTTGCATTGTTCTCATGCTATTGAAAAATAAAAATATGTTTATTGACTGATGAAAATAAGCATTTTTATTTATTAGGGCCCATTTCTTTTTGGTCCTTAAGTTATTGTATGGCATAATTTTGACCCCAAAAGAGACACACTAATTTTCTTAAGCAGCTCAAGTAACCTGAGTACCAGACTTTTAACTACAAAGTAGAAGCATTGCAGCATGGGAAAGAACCCTTTGTTGGGTGCTGTACTGCCCAGATAAATCCTCAGTTGTAACAAAGTAGAAGCATTGCAGCATGGCAAAGAACCCTTTGTTGGGTGCTGTACTGCCCAGATAACCTCAGTTGAAACAAAGTGGGGCAATCTCTTTGGGTTCCTTCCCACTGTGGAAATTTTCTGTCCCCTCAATATATCCTGTTTAAAAAAAAAGAAAAGAAAAAGAAACAAAATGAAAATGCGTTCTCTTTTCCTAAATTTTTAGGCTATCATAATTTTTATAATGAAAATAATATTAATTGTACAATTTTTATTACCTTTTGTAATTTTGTCAGACAGCACATGGAAAATATACCAAAAGGTTCAAGAACAGTATGTGAAAAATCAAGACTAAATATACAAATGCAACTTGACAGCAAATGTTTGTGTCTGGAGAGATGAAGTAGAAATGCTTTCCATAATCCTGCCATTAAGTACAACTATAAGCCCACAAGAAGATTCTGAAAGATGGAAGATTGACAGGAACCTGAGGAACAACATGGAGGTGAGTTTCCTATTTTCTATTTCATATATCCCAGGCTCAATACTAGAGTGGCTATCAACCTGGAAGTACCAACAAGACCCAGCAAAAATTCTTCTTTCTCTAGTTAAATGACCAGGAAAGGAGAAGCCTAGAAAGACAGAACTT
This sequence comes from Carlito syrichta, assembly GCF_000164805.1. Lineage (NCBI taxonomy): Eukaryota > Metazoa > Chordata > Mammalia > Primates > Tarsiidae > Carlito > Carlito syrichta. The sequence goes on along the minus strand of NW_007207602.1, from coordinate 52,809 downwards.
TCAGACAATAACCACTCTACTCCAGCCAAACACCCAGAAAAAAAATTATAACTGCTTCTCCTCTCCTGCCACCAAAGGCTCTATAGACGATGATAAGTTTCCCTGATCCCTTGGACAGAATGATATCAGAGAAGAATCAGTAGGAATCAAAACTTTTATCCCCACTAGAGGCTAATAAGGTCTCCTTTCTTCAAGAAGTGACAGTGGAGACTACTTTAGGATCCTGGACTTTACCTTATCTGGCAGCGGTGAGGCTACCTTCCTGAGGTAATATCAGAGGAAGATTAATGAAGAAACAGAACTTTCACCCCCTCATGGTGTGAATAGAGGCCATGTAAGGCACAGTAACAAAGCAGTCCTGCCACTCTCAAACAGGGTGGTATCTATAGGGACCCAGGAGAAGGCATAAACTCCCACCCCAACCAACAGTAATGAGGATTATCCTACCTACCGTGTCAATATTGATCAAGTTGGAAAACTGTACTTCAACACCCTACCTGGTGGTAATGAGGCAGTTACCCCTTCCAATTCCTGTTAGAATGGTATCGGAAGAGGACACAAAAAACCCAGTGATTTAAATAAAATCCAGAGCCTTATAACATAATAGTCCAAACCATCTAGATTTCAATGAAAAAGCACTCACCATACTAAGAATCAACTTAAATAGGGAAGAAAAAGCAATAGACAAAAATAACAAAACGGCAGTGATGTTAGAATTATCTGAAAAGGATCTTAAAGCAGTCATTGTCAAAATCATTCAATTAGCAAATCTTAAACAAATTTGAAATACATGAAAAAATAGAAAATCTCAGTGGAGAAATAAATACAAGGTAGAAGATCAAGTGAAAATTTCAGCATTAAAAAATATAGCAACTAAAACACAAATTTACTGCAAGGAGTCAAGAGCAGGATGAATGTGACAGAGAAAAGAATCAGTGAATCTGAAGACAGAACAAGAGAAACTACCCAATCTGAATAAGAGAGAAATAGATTGAAAAAAAGAATGATCAGAGCCTTAGGGACCTGAAGAGCTATAACAATAATGAACTAATATTTATGTTATTAGAATGTCTTAAAGAAAGACACTAAATATTTAAAGAAATAATGACTGAAATCTCCTGCATTTGACAAAAGACAATTATTTACAGATTCAAAAAGTGTTATAATATAAACATAATAAATAAAAATAAATCCATATAAAGATTTACACATCATAGTAAAACTTTTTTTTTTTTTTTTTGAGTTGGAGTCTCACTCGGTCGCCCAGACTGGAGTGCAGTGGCCGCTCCCGGTCACTGCAGCCTCGACCTGCTGGGCTCCGGAGATCCTTCCGCCTCAGCCTTCCAAGTAGCCGAAACTACAGGCGCGCGCTACCATACCCGGCTGATTTTTGATTTATTGTGGAGATGAGATCTCGCTGCCCAGGCGGGTCTCGAACCCGCAGGCTCAGGCAATCCACTCACCTCAGCCTCCCAAAGGCGCGGGATTACAGGCTGAGCCACCGAGCCCAGCTGTAAAACTTCTAAAGAGAAGTGAAAACAGAGAAAAGGAAAACCCTTGAAAGCAGTGAAAGAGAAAGAAAGCCATACTTTTAGGGGAAAAGCAATTTGAACAACAATGGATTTCTTATTTAAAACTATGGAGGCTAAAAGAAGTAGTACAATATTTTCAAGAGCTGAAATTTTAAAAAGGATCAATTAGAATTCTGTATCAAAATGTAGCAAAAATGTCCTTCAGCAATAAAGAGGAAATCAAGGCATTCTTGGTTGAGAGATGACTAAGTTATTTTGTTGCTGGCTGGTCTACCTTAAATGAATGGGTGAGGAAGTTCTCTAAACAGAAAGGAAATGATATAAAAAGGACTCTGGAAGCATTAGGACAGAAGAAAGAGTAAAGAGAAAAAATATGAATGAATAGTAATTTTTTTCTCCTTTTGACTTTTCTAAATTATGTTTGACATTAAGCAGACATTATGATTCTGATGTGATTCTTAATGTATGTAGAGGAAATACATAAGCAATTATATTACATATGTCGAGAGTAAAGGGATTTAAGGGGAAGAAGGATTTCTACACTTCACTCAAACTAGTAGAACCAAAAGGCTGAACTAAGATATCGTATATATGATAGACAAGCAACTGAAAATATTTTCATTCAAAGCTATATAAAGAGATACACTCAAAAACACTATAGATAAATTAAAAACAAGTTCAAGTAACTCAAAGGAAGATAAAAAAAGGAAACAGAGAAACACAAAACAGACAGAACAAACAGAAAACAAAAAATAAAATGGCCTGCAATGCCAATAACTACATTATATGCATTGATTCAAGGACAAAAACTGGAAAATTCAATTTTAAAAAATAATTTACCTAGAATCTCTCTACAAAAAACTCACTTCAAATGTAACAATATAGGTAGGTTGAAATAAAAGTATGGAAAAATATACCATAGAAACACTAATCAAAATAAAGTGGATGGCTATATCAATATCAGATAATGTAGACTTCAGGTCAAAGAAGGTCACAGGGATAGAAAAGGTCATCGCATAATGATAAAAGATCAATCCACTGAGAAACACAACAATCCTGGTGTATGTACCAAACAGAACTACAAAATATGTGAATAAAAAACTGATAAAATGAAATGAGAAGTATAAAAATTCATAATTATATCTGGAGATATCAAAACCCCTCTGTCAATAAGTGACAGGGCAGCTAGACAAAAAATCAGTAAGCATAAAGAAGAATAATATATCAACTGACACTTACATAACATTTCGCCCAATAACAGAATATACATTCTATTCAAGTGTCCCAGAATGCATATTAAGATAGAACATATCCTGAGTCATGAAACAAACCACAACAAATTTAAAAGATTTTCAGTCATTCAGAAAGTGTAATATCATAACAATGGAACAAAACTAGAAATGAAAAGCAGGAAAATCTTCAAATAAAGGATGTAACAGGAAAGTAACAGGAAGTAACAGGAAAATCTTCAAATACTTGGAAGTCATCAACACATTTCTAAATAAGTCATGAATCAATGAGGTAGTTTCAGCAGAAAACTAAAATTACATTTAAATGAATGAAAACTAAAATACGAAGCCAGGCTCAGTGGCTCAGCCTGTAATCCCATGCTTTGGAAGACCAAGGTGAACTGCCTGAGCCCGCGGGTTCGAGACCCGCCTGGGCAACTTGGCGAGACCTCATCTCTACAATAAATAAAAAATTAGCTGAGTGTGGTAGCGCACGCCTGTAATTCCAGCTACTTGGAAGGCTGAGGCAGAAAGATAGCCGGAGCACAGCAGGTTGAGGTTGCGGTAGCCGAGAACAGCCACTGCACTCCAGTTTGGGTGACAGAGTGAGACTGCAACTCAAAAAAAGAAAAAGAAAAAGAAAACTAAAATACAGAATATCACAATTTTTGGAATACAAGTAAAGCAATGTTGAAGGAAATTTATAGTACCAAATGCTTAATTAGAAAAGAGGAAAAATCTTAATCCAATAATCTAAGTTTTTACCTCAAGACACTAGAAATAGAATGTGTAAATGAACCCAAGCAAGCAGAAGAAAAGAAATAATTAAAAAAGAAATCAATGAAGTTGAAAACAGAGAAAATCAATAGATAAAATAAATAAAGCAAAAACTTGGCTATTTGAAAACTTAATAAAAACTGTCAAACTTTTAGCAAGACTGACAAAGAAACAAAAGATAGAAGACACAATTATTAATGTTAGGAATGAAACCTACAAACATCAAAAATGTAATAAGGGAATACTGTGCACAGCTCTAAGCATGTACATTTGACAGCTTAGATGAAATGAACTAATTTCTCTAAAACCATGAACTGCCATAACTCACTCAGCATGAACTAGATAATCTAAATAGCTCTACTACTATTAAGAAAATCTGTATTTGTAATTTAAAATCTTTCAAAAATAACAGAGGGTTTCACTAGAGAATTCTATGAAACTTTTAAAGAAGAATTGGCATCAATGCCACACAATATTAGAACTAGAAGAGGGAACACTTGATGCTTCATTTTATGAAGCTGACACCGAAACCAGACAAGCACAGTACAAAACAAAACAAAACTACATAATAGTACCTCATATAAGTATAGAGACAAAAATCCTTAATACAGTATTAGTAATTTTAATTCAACAATATAATTATTTATATATGCCTTGGCCAAATGAGGTTTATTCCAGGAATGTAATTCTGGTTTAATATTCAAAAGTCAATAATATTGTCTTTCATATTAACATAAAAATCATGTAGTTTTATCAATTGATACAGGAAAATCATTTGATAACATTCAATACTTATTTGTGATTAAAATCTCAGAAAACTAGGAATAGATGTGAAGTTCCTCAGTTTGACAAAGAAGATCCACAAAATGCTACATGACATTAATGCAACATGACATCAGTGGTGACAAATTGAATGCTTGCTCTTCAAAGTACAGAACAAGAAAGAATGACTAGCTCTGTTATTGATCATGGTACTAGAAATTTTAGACACTGCAATAAGGCAAGAAAAAGAAATAAATCATACAAATTAGAATGGAAATGGAAGAATATTATCTTTATTTGCAGATGATATGACTGTATATATAGAAAATCTCAAAGAATATCCAAAAACAAAAAACAAAAAAACACCAATGTTTTAGAACTAATAATTTAATTCAGCTAAGTGACAGGATACAAGATCAACACACAAAAATCAATTGTATTTTTTTATACTGGCAATGAACATGTGAACATGAAAATTAAAAATGCAATGCCATTTATAATCCCCCCAAAATAAAGTGAGGAAATACTTATATTCAAATATAAAAAAATATGTATAGGGCATATATGCTGAACACTACAAAAAGCTGATAAAAAGAATCAAAGAATATCTGAATACATGGGAAGTAATACCTGCTCATGAACTAGAAAACTTCACATCATAAACATATCAATTTACTTTTAAGTTAACATAAAGGTTTAATGTAATTTCTATCAAATAACAGCAAGTTTTTTGTTAGATATAGAAAGATTATTTTAGAATAATATGTAGAAAGGCAAAGAAACTAAAACAATTTTGAAAAAGAACAAACGGAAAAAATGTCTGCCAATTTTAAGACTCATAGTATTGTTGTGGTAATCAAGACTGGGTGGCATTGGTGGAGTGATAGATGCATAGACTAATGGAACAAATTAGAAAACACAAAAATAGCACTGTACAAATATGCTTAGTTCATTTTTGACAAAAGTGATTGAATGAAGTAAGGAAAGCCTTTCAACAGCTGGGTATTCATAACAAAAAAAAAAAGACGTCAACCTAAATCAAACACCTATGCCAAACAAACAAGCAAACAAACAAAAAACTCAATATGGACATGGATTTAAATGCAAAATACAAAACTATAATATGTTTGGGGAAAAAAAGTAAAAACTCTCAGGATCTAGGTTTTCATTAATAGTTCTTAAATATGATAAACATAATTCATACAAAATAATACTAATAGCTAGGTGCAGTGGCTCAAGCCTGTAATCCCAGCACTTTGGGATGCCAAGGTGAAGGGATTGCCTGAGTCCAGGGCTTCAAGACCAGCCTGGACAACTTGGTGAGAACTTGTCTATATAATAAATTTAAAAAATGCATGGTAGTGCACACCTGTAATTCCAACTACTTGGAAGGCTAAGATGGAAGGATCGTCTGAGCCCAGCAGGTGGAGGCTGCGATAGACGTGAACTTGCCACTGCTCTCTAGCCTGGGTGGCAGAGTGAGACTCTGACTCAAAAAAATAAAATAAAATAAGATTATAATAGTAAATTGGACTTCATCAAAATTGAAAATTTTTGCTTTGCTAAAGACCCTGTTAACATGATGAAAAGACAAGCTACAGACTATGAGAAGATGTTTGCAAACCACATATCTGCCAGGATTCATTTCTAGACTCTCTTTCTTCTCTCTCTCTCTCTCTCTCTCTAAATATATATATATATATATATATATATTTTTTTTTTTTTTTTTAAACTCTCAAAACTCACAATGAGATACCACTACACACCTGTTAGGACTACTGAAGTTTAAAAATAGTAACAGTACCAAATGTCTGTGAGAACACAAGTAAATTGGATCTCTCATACATTATTGCTGGGAATGTAAAATGGTAGAATCATGTTGAAAATTAGTTTGGCGGTTAAAAAATAAAAGCAAAACAAAACAAAAAACTAAGCATACACTTAATGTATGACCCAACAATTGCACTTCTGGGCATTTATCAAAGAGAAATAAAAACTATATCCACACAGAAACTCTTACACAATTGTTTACAGTAGCTTTATTTGAAATAGCCCCAAACTGGAAACAATAAAAATGTGCTATAAGAAGTGAATAGAAAGAAAAAACAAAAACAAAACAAAAGCCCATACCATGGAAATTTACTCAGTAATAGAAAAGAATGGTCAAAAATAAAAATGAGTGAAAAAACTTGGATAGGCCTAAGATCATTCTGGTGAGTTTTGAAAAAAAAAAAAGCCACATATTTACTGTATGAGTCCATTTATATAGCATTCTTACAATGAATAAATTAAAGAAATGGAGAACAGATTAATGCTAGGTGATAGCGATGGTGGAGAGGAGGTGAGTGGGAGTACCTCCTCCTACAAAGGGTACCACAAAGGAGAACTTTGCAAGAATGGAATTGTTGTGCATCATGATTGTAGTGGTGGTTACAGAATCTACACATGTTATGACATGACAGTGTAATGCCTACGTGACAGAGCTAATTTCTACCCCAACCAAACCTGCTTCACTTTAAGAAACAGAAAGGCTGCAGACAGAAGTTCCACTCTTGACCAGACCAACTAAACTTGTGGGATCCAAGATGACAGCTCACCTGACCTCTGAAGAACATCTATCCTTGTTATAATATGCTTTCCATACTATATGACACACCTATCAGCAACCATGACAAGAAACAATAGACTACAAAAAGAGAGAGAGAGAAAAAAAAAGAGTATGACTCAAATTCCAGGAAATCTCTGCAAATTTCCTGGAAAGACATAAATATTCCTTCTCTTGCTTTTAAAGACCAACTTCTTCATTAAAGAAACCCCGTATTCTAACCCTCTTTCTTCTCCTACCTGGTGACAAGTTGATTTGTGAACCATGTTATCACTTTTCCATTTTATGGTCATAGAGTTAAAACTTACCTATTTGACCCCCATTTTGGTTTCTTATATTAGCTTTGTGACACCAAACAGAAAAGAGCCTCATCTTGGGAGCATAGCCGACTTTGTTGGGAACAGAACTGCACACCTACTTTACACCAAGTTCAGTTTCTTAGTTTTGATATTGTCCTCTACAGAAGTGGTAACCAATGAGGGAAACTTGGTGAAGGGCACACGGGTTGTCTTTGAACTATCTTTGTGATTTCCTATGAATAATTATTTCAAAACAAAAAGCTTTTTGAAATTCTTAATTTGACTGTGATACTATATGGAACACAGCATCTATATTGATAATCTGTGCTTCCCAATCAAAGGACCTGTTAAGATATATGTGTTTTTTTGTTTGTTTGTTTTTGGGGGAGTTTTTGAGAGGTTTGACCAATCAGGTGATAATTGGGGTCATTTCCTTCTACGTTCTTATCACATTAACTTGAGAATGATCAATAAAGTACTACCTGGACTGAAGAGTTTGGGAAGCAACACATCTGTGTCATCATTATTTTAAAATGCAGAATAAAGCAACAGTGGACACTTCTAGTCATTCTATAAATAAAACACTTCCTCTTTTTAATGGAGACAGATGGATTGAGGTCCTGCTGAGTGGTCATTAAGGGAAGCGCTGTCTGTTAGGTATATATCTAGCTGTGCTGAAGATGTTAAATGATTCTAGAGGCTAGTATTATCTCACAGACATTTTTCTGAAAGCACGACTTTTTTTTGTATGTTTAAAATTCGTGAAGAGTCCTTTCCTAGATTTAATTCTAATTAAACTGGAATTTATTTAGTTTTTGTTTTGCAATTAGTGTAACTAAAGCAAGTTTGTAATTTCTACACTTAAAACTTTTCTTATAATGCACTTCTTCTGATGTGGCAAGTTGCTTGTCTTTCCCAATCCTTCAATATCCTTCAGTGCTGCTTTCTGGTGGTAGTGTGACCTGGAACATAAAACTAGAAAAGAACTTACACATTATCTGGTCCAGAGCACCTGAGTTTTTAATACAGAATTTGAGTTTTTGAAATGGAATTTGTATATCTTTAGATTGGGCCTGGGATCTCCCATGGACAACAGCCTCTCTTCGTTATCTCCACCATTTCTTAGTTAGAATTTGACTGTGAAATGCTTTCTCCTGTTCCAGCACTTCCACTGAGGGAGAAACAGTTTATTTTATCAAGGTCATATAGCTAATTCATTGCAAAACTATGACTATGCATCCTGTCTCAGTCTCACTCCACTGCCCCCTATGCCCCAACAGATATTTTTTAAAAAAAGAAAAAAAGCAAGCCAAGTTGTGAGGAGAGAGCCAGAAACCTCACATATACAGAAGGATTTCCCCGTGTGTCCAAAAATGATTGAAGAAGCAGTCCAGCAGGAGGCCCGGGCAGAGTACAGAGTAAAACCTTGTTGCTTAATATAGATCAGACTTGACCACAAGACACAACCTGCCTGTCCACCAACACTCCCACCTGCAACCCCCCCCCAGTCCAAATTGATTTTGTGCTCCCTGTTTTTCTGTGCTTGACAAACAGAAGCAAAAGTAACACGCTGTCAGTGGATAGTTGCCAAAAAAGCAGTGGCAAAATCACCTGCTTCAAATGTCCAACTGTAGTTTAAAGCTGCTTTGCAAGCAGGCACTGCATTATGCTAATACTATGCTAAATCATTAAGGTCTTCCTATTGTCTATTGATTGCTTAAGTAGAATGTTATGACAAGGAAGTATTGGTGCTAAGAGTATCGACCCACCTTCAGTGTGTTCTTAAGCAGGCAGCTTGACCGTATGCATTGCGCTATCTCTGATACATGGCATTTCATCAGGACCCTTGACATTGCACTAATACGGTCTTTCTTGAAAAATTGAGAAAATATAGGCTTTTGTATAAAAATAATATATTAATGTTATGTATTAAATGGTTTCTCTGAGCCAGACACAAGACTGGAAATTTGACCTAATCCACTTCTATTATAGCAATGCTACATATAGGGATTATAAACTTCTTTGCACATTTGATGGAACTGGGACTCAAAAAGATGAAGCCACTCTTCTAAACTCTTGTGGCTGGTAGTGGTTATTGTCAGAATTTGAATGTAGATCCATCTGAGTTGGAGTCCCTGCTCTTAAATATATTGGTGTATTGCTTATGGAATAACTCAAATTTACTTGATGGTATCTCTAGGATGAGACCTTTGGGACATCAGACAAAGGGTGAGTGGGTGAGTGAGTTAGTGAGTTCCAGCTTTTAGTAAAGCCAGTTCTCCTCCCGTTGGTGACAAGGTGAAGGACACTGAGGATGAGGTGGGTCCAGCACAATAAGAGTACCCTTCCATGAAGTAGTAACAAGCATGCATAGTTTAAACACACACTTGGCACCACATGGAACACACTCGGCACAAGAGACCACACTTACTAGTGGTCTGGATAAGCTTACCCATTTGTCCAAGTCTCTAGGGAAGCTGGACAGAAGTAAGGTCCAGGGGAATGGAGAGAACTGGGATTAGGAGGGTTATGTTAACACACTGTAGAGTAAATAGTGTCCAAAATGGGAAGGGTGTCGTATTTTAAAAGGCTAAGTAAGTTGCAGAATGTTCTTCAAGTTGAGATCCATGGAGATGTCTCACCAGACAAGAGGTTGGAGAAAGGGACAGGGAAAAGAGTAGAATGAATTAAAATGGTCGCATCCGGGGTCCCAACTGCCTTTGGGCAAGAGTGGCTCTTGTCTTTCATTTTATATTAGAGATAATGTATAACCTTTGTCCTTTAAAGAGAATGTCCCTTGGGGGGGGATCTGAATTAGGAGTTAAATTGGTTTGATTTAGAAACCAATCACAGATTATACAAAGACCCAATCAAAGCTTTTCATTTATTTTAACTATAGAAACTAATTTTAGAAACACTTATATTTCTTGACTGTTCAGATCCCTCTCCCTTTACGCTAGGGTCTGAATATGTCCCTCTAAGTTTATGGGTTGGAAATGTAATCTTCAGTGCAATAGTGCTGGGAGCTAGGGCTTAATAAAAGGTGACTGTCACTAGGGCTCTACTCTGGTGAATAGCTTAGTGTCCTCGTGTGGGAGTTGATTAGGTATATCACCAGAGTGGACTTGCTCTAAAAGCAAATTCAGGTCCCTCTTGTTCTCTTACTTTCTTGACCTTTTGCCTTCTGCCATGAGGAGACAAAGCATGAAGGCCCTCATCAGACCTCAGCACCTTGATATTGGACTTCCCAGCCTCCGTCCTATGATAAATCATTTTTTTCCTAATAAATTACTCAGTTTCTGGTTTTCTGTTATAGTAACACAAAATGGACTAAGATTCTATCCCCAATCCCCTATTCTTTTATAAAGTAGGATTCTTTGACCCTAAAGCTCATTCTGACTATGGACATTCTTCTATATTTTGCCTTGTCAGCAGAGCATAGGATACTGTTGGCTGATTTTCCATTCATATATTACATGGATTCGCTTTCTGTCAGACAGAGGGAGAGTCATTATATTTCACCAAGCAATTAATAACAACATTCTTTCTGTCAGCCGGGACTAATCGTCTCTTGCTGCCTTTGCTCTGGGTTTCAAAAAAGCCTCTCTCATTTTCATGATATTTTTTCAACTGCAATTCCTTTCTCTTATTCATGTCTTCATTCATTAATCCTTCTTAGGCATGTCTCATTTTCTCTGTGTACAAGAAAGCTCTGATGTCTTCTTCTTCCCCCAAATGTTCTTTCACTAAGCTTCTGACTGTGTTCAAAGTCTTTCTAAATGTTTCCCGTTCTTTCCTTTTTTTTTTCCCCTCATAACATTATTTACTTAAGCCTTTAGAACTGAAATTTCAAAACTTTTCCCCAGAATTGGCTCTTATCAGCTTTGTTCCCTAGAAAAGAACAAGATGCCACCAAAAGTTAGATGGAAAAATTTAGCATTGTTTTTATTTTAGTTCAAGGAACATTTGTTGTGTGCCTCCTACTTAAATCAAGTGTACAGTACACATCATCTATGACTCAAATAAATCTCAGTTTCAGAAACTTTCCTGTCCTCTGCAAGGTCATTCTCATAACCTTCCTCCTGACCCGTTGCCCCCAGAGCATAAATAACCCTTCCCCATTTTCAAAGAAAAACAAGCACACCAATATATTGTGAACCACACTCATATACAATTGACACCCTTGACTTCATAGCCAAACTTTTAAAAATGATATATTGCATTTCCTGTTTCCACTCCTTCAACTCCTGTCAAATGTTTTTATCTATTGCAACCTACTCCATCTGTTACCACATCATCCGTACTACTCCTATTTTTAAAAATATATAGTTTGCCATTAAAAAATCCCCTCTGGTTATTTGCCCTACACTTACATTATTTATTAACGAGACTGTCTTCCTTATGTGCATAAAAACAAGGAATACATTTAACTTAAGCTCAAATCATGTTGTTGTTTAAATTGCTATTAACTGTTCTTAACTCATAAAACCAGCAATTTTGGCTCATCCTACTATCTCTTAGGATGGTATTCTACTGTGTTCTTAGCACCAAAAACAGTGTGCAGCATAAATTTTATACTCAATAAATAATAACTTAATTAATACATAAAATATCCAAAATTTATAGACATGTGAAATGGCTGTAACAACTTTTAAATTTACATTTATTTATCTGAATTTATATTTTCTTAAATATTTTGTTCTCAAAAGTTTCAATAACCAAAATGTATTTTCCTAAAAAGAAAAACTTTCCTTATATTCTAGAATTTAATATAGTATAAATATTCTACAAGTGTATATAATCCATATCATAGATTTTAAAAATAAAACACTTAAGTCATTGTTATTATTTTAAAATCATTAATGTTGTAGTAAAAATTTGGAGCTTATATTTTCTTTATGAAAATTGTTTTAGCTTTAATTTGGAAGTGTTACTTTAAAATGAAAAGATGATACCATCACTGAGAAGCAAGTTTCTAGGTTATATTTAGAACAGTAATCTATAAATGTCTTTTTCTCATCACAGGGAAGTGGTTAAGTACCAAGTAACAATGGCTTCTCACATTCTCCTGAAGGGTTTATTCACATTAGAATTTTAATCAGGGTTTTCCCTTCTGGTCCCCTCTCACTGTGGGAGTTTTTCTGTCCTCTCAACAAATTCTGCTTTCTCACTAAAAATAAATAAATAAATAAGTAAAAATAAATAAATAAGATTTTTTATCTCTGTAAACATTTGAGACACAGGGACCTTCTCTCTAATCAGAAGCCACATCCCCCCAAAAAGCAGAAAGGTATTCCATTTTTTATTCTCTCTAGGAAATGTGTTTAATTTTTCCTTTGTCTCAATTTAATAATGTGTATCAAATTCTCTTTCCAATAGTTTGATTGTTATTCTGGATGCTTTTGTTGCTCCTCTGTAATTTTTTTAATCCTGAAGGCTACCGGAATGATAAAGCTGCATCATATTATCGTTTATGTTATATATTTAAATATATCTTTTAAGTAAGCTGGAAGAGTTGAAGGAAAAACGTGTGCAATACAGATAGCTAAAGACATGGGAAGACTATGTCAGGCAGAAAAACTATGGCTCAAACATTCACCACATTTGCATGGAAGCCAAAGTTTCCTCCTGGTACTCCCCTCTCGCTCACGCAAGAAAGCCCAGGAAGTGTAATGGAACAAGTATCACTACTATACATCCTCAAAGGAAGGAAACATTCACATGGATTTGTTTGTATTCTGTGAAAGCTACAAAAGCAGAGTGACCAATAGTCCTAACACAAGAATTTCGGTAAGAGAGGGAAAGAAACAGTTTATGATTGTGCAGACACAGTGTTGTGTACAACTTAACATATCCTCTTATATATAGTATGGGAAATAATGAAGTAACCCATGGAAGGCTCAAAGTTTTGCTTTGCCAAGATAAGTCTAAATGATGGTGCTAAGTTGTAAACAATGCTTACAGTTGTGTTAGTGTCACATTCACAAAAGATGTACTAACTCTTTGATTCATTTCAAAGAAAGGGAAGAACTCAACTGTACTCATGTAAAATTATGTGCTGAAAAAACTAGAGTTTGAAGCCAGATGAGGTAGATTAGAGTTGAATTTTTCAGCTTTGGGCCAATCACCTGAATCATGGACCGTGGCCTCTTCAAATGGAAATGGAAATAAAAATTGATGCTTTTGACAATGGATACAGCAACCATGCAGAATATTAATCAAGAAATCTGGTCTTTAATTGCACTTTTGGCCAAATGGACTTAACTGACACACAGAACTTTCCAACCAACAGCAGGAGAACATACATTTTTCTCTAGGCACATGGAATATTCTCCAGGATAGATCATATCTTACACCATAAAATAAATCTTAACAAATTTAGGAAGACTGAAATCATATATAATATAATGCAGGGCAGCACTCCTGTGAGTGAGCATGATAGTTTGTCCCAAATCCACTGAGATATTTTATTTAAGAGGAACAAGTGGGTGGTCTTAGGTTAATGGCCCTGAAGTAAGAACCAGATGTCAGGTATAGTTTCAGGCTAATCATCTCTTAGTGTGATGGACCCAGAGTGAGCAGAGGGGTACTTCCCAAGGGAGTTGCTAATTTCTTGAAGTGTGGTACTTAAGTAAGGGTTAATGGAGATGATAAGCATGTTGTCAAGAAATGATTTGACTGAAATGTGCTATGTACAATCGATAATTTAAAGTCCTAGCTAACATAAAGAATGAATATTACAGTATCAATATTCTTGGTTATACACAGATTTCATTTGGTCTAGAGTTTATGTTCAATAGGTTATCAATGGATTTATGTGCATGCTTATATGCATGGAGGACGTAGTTTTAATACATAATTAAACATAGATGTGCTATGCAACATTAAGCATATATCATACTAATATTCATGGGAACAAATAACTAAGGCATGAAATACATAAGAAGGTATGAGATGTGAAGGTATATGATATATGATTTTTCTTCAATACTGACATAGAACTCGAAAATAACAAATTGCACTTTAAGTAGAAAAATCAAGGAATAGTTTAAGTAGAATTTCAGCTTTGAGTGCTGATGGTGAGGCATGAGGCTTCTCCCTTGAACTGCCCTAGGGCGAATTGTTCTCCATTTTTTGATTTACAAGGCCAAAATAATTTTTATACTAGAAGGACTTATCATTTGATATGTTGTTCCTGATTAAGTTAATTGATGATACTAAAGTAAGAATAATAAAGAATGGAGGTTGCTTAGTCAATAAAAATAAAGAGATGTTCAGCAGGTTGATCTCCAGTACATATGAGTCAGTCACGAGAATTCAGAATAGACATTGGCTCAGTGGTGAGAAGATCATACTTTGCTGTTTACACTGCTGAAGTATTGGGGCAATGACTAGGATTAAGATAGAGAAGACCAACTCCTCCTAGTTTGCTAGGGATGGACCATAAGATTACACAGGCAAGCAGGAGGTATCATTCTGGCTTAATATGTAGAATATTAAGGGGATTAGCTGGGGTGTAATTATCTGGGTCTCCTAGTAAGTCTGGTGTGAATTAGACTTGAATTAGTAATAGTACTAATTGGTATGAGGAAAATTAGGCCTAGAATATCTTTAATTGTGTAGTAAGGGTGAAACAAAATTTTATCTAAGTCTGAAATTTTATCTAACTATGAAATCCCTAATGAGTTATTGGATCATGGCTCATGGAGAAAAAGAAGATGAATAATCATGAGGGCAGTGATAATAAACGGCAGGATGAAATGAAGAGAGAAAATCACATTAGGGTTGCTTTATCAACCAAGAACCCACCTCAGATTCAATCTACCATACTAGTTTCAACATATAGGATGGCCAATAGGAGATTAGTAACTACAGACGCACCTCAGAAAGATAAGCTATTTGGTCTCATGGGAGGACATAACATATAAATGCTGTTGCTATAGTAAATGCTGTTGCAAATAGTAAGATAACGCCAACGCTTCAAGTTTCTAAAAAGGTGTAGGATCTATAATATAGGCTTTATCCTACGTGCATAATCAGATGAAAAATATAAATACTTCATTAGCATGTATATATCAAATAATTCAGCCATTAGTTGATGTCTCAGCAAATGTGTGTTACAGAGGAGAATGCAGTCATTGTATCTGATATTGAGTGTATGGCTAGAAACAATCCTGTAATAATTTGAAAGACCAAGTAGACTCCTGGGAGGGAGACAATGTTTCATCATGCTGAAATATTTGAGGGTACTCGAAGGTCAATTAATGAATAATTAATAATTTTGATGAGTGAATGGGTTTTTCGGATGTTGGTATTAAAGTTCTCATAGCGAAACAACAATGATTTTTCATGTCATTAGTCATGGTTTCACTCCATGTGGGAATTATGATATATACTGTATTTTTATTAAGTATAATCTTTGTTGTAGGTTTTGTAGGGTTTTCTTCAAAGTCTTCACCTATTTATGAGGGTTTAGGATTAATTATCAGTGGGAGAGTGGGATGTGGTAGTGTATTGAACTTCGGCGGGACATTTATGGACTAATAGTAGTTTTTATCTTTTTGGGTGAAATGCTGGTAGTTTGGGGATACATTACAGCTGTAATCACTGAGGAATATTCTGAGGCTTGGGGTTCTAACATCTTTATTTGGGGAGTGCTATTAGTAGGTGTAGTGTTGGAGTTCCTTATGGTTACCATAGTTACCACGATGGTGTGAAACTAGAAATCAATACTAGGAGGAATCTTAGAAAATTTAAAAGTGTATGGAAAGTAAACAACATGCTTATGAACAACCAATAGGTCAAAGAGGACATCAAAAGGGAAATGTAAAAATATTTTGAGATAAACAAAAATGGAAATGCAACATAGCAGCACCTATAGCATGCAGCAAAAACAGTTCTAAAAGGGAATTTTGAAGCAATAAATGTCTACACTCAAAAAAAAAAGATCACAGACAAATTTTATAAAATTAAGCCTCAAGTAACTAGAAAAAGAAAAAACTAAATCCAAAGTTAGCAGAAGGAAAGAAATAATAAAAATCAGAAAGACAGCAAGTAGAGAAAACTAAAAAGTTTCTTTGAAAAAATAAACAAAATGGATGACTGGAAAGAGAGAGGCTTCAAATAAAAAAAGGAAAGTGAATAAATTACAGCAGTCATCTCAGAAAGGAAAAGGATCATAAGAGATTATTATGAGCAATAATATGCCAATAAATTAGGCAACATAGAGAAAAAATATAAATTTCTAGTAAAATACATCCTACTAAATTCGAGTTAGGAAGAAATAAAAAGCCTGAACAGACCAATAACAAAAAAAGAAATTGAAGAAGTAAACAAAAGCTTCCCAACCAAAAAAAGTTCAGAACCAGATGTCTTCATTGCTGAATCCTACCAAGCAACAACAAAAAGTTAATATCAATAGCTTTGAAACTCTTCCAAAAAATAGAGCTACAGGGGATACTTCCAAACACATTTTATGAGGCTAGCATCATCTTGACACCTAAGCCAGACAAAGACACCACAAAAAAATAAAAGTACAGTCCAGTATCTCTGATGAACATTGATGCAGAAATCCCCAACAGATATTAGCAAACTGAATCCAACAACACATCAAAAATTATGCATCATGACTAAGTGGGATTTATTTCTGATGTACATGTTGGTTTAAAATAAATCAATCAATCAAAGTGAAATATTACACTAATAGAATAAAAGATAACCACATGTTCATTTCACTTGACATGCAAAAAGCATGTAACAAAGTCCAATGTCCTTTATTGATTAAAAATTCTCAACAGTTTAGGTATAGAATAAGACTTCTTCAACATAAAAAGGTCACTAATTTAAAAGCCCACAACTAACATTATAATCAGTGGAGGAAAACTTAAAATTTCTCCACTAAGATCCAGTACAAAAAAGGATGCTCACTTTTGCCACTGCAATTCAGCATATTACTATAGGTACTAGCAAGAGCAAACAGGCAAGAAAAGAAAATAAAAGGCATCCCCCCAAAAAAAGAGGAAGTAAAATTATCTCTATTTGCAAATGACATGATTCCATATGCAAAACAACTTCAAAGATTGTACATAAAAAACTGTTAGAACTAATAAATAGATTCATTAAAGTTACAGGAAACAAAATAAGCATATAAAAATCAGCAGCATTTTTATACACAAATGACAACTGAGGTGGAAAAGAAAGAAAGAAAACTATCTAATTTATAGTAGCACCAAAATAAATACAATATTTGGGAATAAATTTAACCAAGCAGGTGAAAGCTCTGTACACTGAAAACTAAAATATTGATAAAAGAATTTGAAAAAAAAAATCACACAAATAAGTGAGAAGATATCCCACAGATTCTGCTCATAGATTGGAAGAATTAATATTATTTAAATGTCCATAATACCCTAAACAATATACTGATTCAGTGCAATCCCTACCAAAATCTTAATGCCATTCCTTGTAGAAAGAAAAAAAATGCAAAAACTTGTGTGGAAACATAAACCTTGAATAGTCAAAACTACCTTGAGCAAAAAGAGCAATGCTGGAGGCATGATATTTCCTAATTCAAAATTATATTACAAAGCTAAAGTAATCAAAACAGGATGTACTGGCATTAAAACAAAAACATAGATCAATGAAACAGAATAAGAATCCAAAAATAAATCCAAACATATATGACCAACTAATTTTTGGCAAGAACATCAAAAGGGCATCATGGGGAAAGAATAGTCTCTTCAATAAAATTGCTGGGAAAACTGTATTTTCACATGCAAAATAATGAAATTAGACCCTTATCTTATACCATACACACATACAAAAAAACCAACTCAGAATTGGTAAAATACTGAAATGTAAGACTCAGAAACTGTAAAACTCCCAGAAGAGAACTTTGGAGAAAAACTCCTAGACATTGACCTAGGAAATGATTTATTTGATATCATATCAAAAGCTCAAACCATACAAGTAAAAATTTTAAAGAGGGTACTACATTAAACCAAAAATTTTCAGCACAGCAAAAGAAAAAATCAACAGAATAAAATGGCAGCCTACAGATTGTGAAAAAAAAATTTTGCAAACGATATATTTGATAAGGAGTTAATATGCAAATATATTTCAATAACTTATATAACCCAGTAGTAGAAAAACAAATAACCTAATTTAAAAACGGGCAAAAGACCCACACAGACTTTTATTCCAAGAACATGAAAATCACCAAGTATATGAAAAGGTGCTCTACATCATTAATTGTCAGGGAAATGCAAATCAAAACCACTCTATCACCTCACACTCATCAGAATGGCTGTTATCAAAAAGTCAAAGGATAATAAATGTTGCCAAGGGTGTGGAGAACGGGATACTCTTGTACACTGTTGGTAGGATTGTAGACTGCTACAGTCATTATTAATTTGAGAAGTACCATGTGACCTAGCAATTCCTCTTTTGGGCATATAACCAAAGGAAATGGAACAACTATCTTGTAAAGATCTCTGCATTACCGTGTTCACTCTAGCATTATTCACAATAGTAAAGATATGAAAACAACCTAAGTATTCATCAATAGACAAATGGATTGTTAAAAATCCCATGATACATAAGTGAGTACAACAGAATATTAGTCAGCCCTAAGAAAGAATGAGATCTTGTCATTTGCCACAACACGAATGACACAAAAAGAAAAATGTTTCATAATCTCATATATATGTGGAATCTAAAAAAAATTCAAATATACAGACATAGAGAACAAAACAAGGGTTACCAGAGTTGCAGGGTGTGGAAGAAATGAGAGATGTATGTCAGAGGATACAAATTAGCAGAAATATAAGATGAACAAGTCTAGAGATCGAATGTACAACATGAGGCCTATTGCTAATAACATTACAGTGTATTTGGAATTTGTGTTAAATGAGTAGATTTTTAGCTGCTTTTGCCACAAAAACAGCAAAAAAGAGTAACCATATGAGGTGAGAAATATGTAATTTTTGCAATATTTAAATTTTTACCATCTATATGTATCCATATCATTATGTAGTATACCTTAAATACACACAAGAGCATTTATTTTAAAGATTAAATGAAAAATAAAAGTTTACATGTAATTGTTACATTTAGTAGCATTTGATGTTCTACATGTAACCATAATTAACCATTTGTGAGTCACGCCTGGTGGCTCACACTTGTAATACCAGAACTTTGGGAGACTGAGACAAGAGGATCACTTAAGGCCAGAAGTTCAAGAGCAGCCCAGAGAACAGAGCAAGACCCTCATTTCCACACACACACAAATTTTAAAGTAACCAGATACGGTGCATGCAACTGTAGTCCCAGCTACTTGGGAGGCTGAGGTAGGGATGTCATTTGAGCCCAGGATTTTGAGGCTGCAGTGAGCTATGACTGCACCACTGAACTCCACCCTGAGTGACAGAGTGAGACTCTGTCTCTAAAATAATAATAAGCATATTGAAGCATTTTTAAAAATCCATGCTTCTTAGGGTTACCATGAGCATTAAACATATAAAAGTGTTTTGTAAATGTAAAATATGGAACAAATGTGAAGGATCTTAGCTTCTATTTCTGGGGAAGGAATTAGCAAGTAATAACATAGATGCCTGCTTCATAGCCCTGTCTTTTATCTTTTCACTGGGCCTTGAAAGAAAGTAAGGCAAAGCAGAAAGAGTGAACTGGAACCAGAAAGAACTTACTTTGAATCCTGGCTCTACCACTGACAAGTTGAGTAACCCTTGGAAAATTACTTATTGGGAGGCAGTGTGTACCGTGGTTAAGTGAGTTGAGTATATGTTTTGAATTTTACCTCTATCGCTTAGAAGTCTTGTAAGCTGAGGAACATTGTCCTACCCCAATTAATATACCTATCAAGTGTGGATAAGTAAGTGTATTTTTCATTTTAGTGAGAGGAATAATAATGGCTAATTTTTACTAGTTTGTGCTGTGGAATAGGCGAGATAGAATACAGACGAGCAACCTTGCTTTCTGCTGAAATGGTCTGGGAACACTAGCCAACCCTAGAGAAGAAAATTGGATATACTTTTCAAATAAATGCTACTTTACTTTCTTTCCTTGTGTTGGCTTTGATGTTGATATTATAACGCTATGTCTGATGGAGACTCATAGAAGAAAGCTTATTTACATTTTGAAATGAATAAAAAAGTTTCATGCTTAAAACACACGAGACAATCTGTTGTGTAGGGAGCTTGGGAGAAGGACTTTTAGCAAATATACAGACTTCTAAATCTCCCCTATATGTGAGAAAAGCAAACAGTCCCGTGAAAGATCAAATGTTACCACAAAGCTCATCAGGCTAATTTCCATGCTACAATTCCACACACATGGACTGCCTACAAAATGAACTTTAAGAGGAATAAAACTTTTAAAGACAGTTACTTCTAGACCCCTAAAAATACTGTCTTCAAAGACTCCAGTGATAGCCTTTATAGAACACATTCACATTGTCAGGATGCAAGGCAGAGATTCCAGCAACTGTAAATTCTACAGAACCTTCTCAGCACCACTATACCCCCAAGAAAGAAATAGGGTTTATTCACATAAAATGGGATAAAAAGCCAGTTCTCATCAAAAAACTCAACTCTGCCAATTGGGGTCTATTTTACATTTGCCGTGTAGTAGAGATGCCTCTATTTCCTAGCCCAGGCAAGGACCATCTAGTGACAGGCATCAGCCAGATCTGACTGGGAAGGGAGGTGTAGCCTAAGAAATAATCTGGTGTAGGGCAGAGATAACTGAAGTTGCAAGCTATCTCTTGCATGGCGGTTCAAGTCTATTTTTCCATTTTCTGTTTGTAACCAAAACCCAAGAGAGATGCTGGATGTCCAACTAAAATTCATGCTTCAAAGGCAGCTCCCTCTCCCTTTATCAGAGAGAGGCAGCAATCTCCCAACCAATTTATCTTCTTTTTTTTTTTTTAATCCAAAATGTGTTTACTGGGATGGTTTCCCATTCATCTTGATTGGGGAGCTCAATTTATCTTCTTTTAGAAATATGTTATAATAATAATACAAATAATTCTTATCCACAGAGGAAGTTAGAGTTTGAAAAGTTCTCATCTACTTCTCATAATGAATGATCTCAGGGAATACATGTTACAAGTTATATGAGAGACATTTGGCTGGAATTCCAAAGTAAGAAATTCTTGGTTGGCAGTCTACAGTCATCACATATGTTGAAAAGGATGATATAGAATTCTCTAGATTCTAGAATTAGAGAAGATTCTAATACTATAGAAAAGCCGTGTTCCAATTGTTTTTACTTCATCAAAAAGGCTGAGCCAAAGATGATATTTCTGTCTTTCTTTTAAAAAATTATTTTTCACTGGGCTCGGTGGCTCAGCCTGTAATCCCGCACCTTTGGGAGGCTGAGGTGAGTGGATTGCCTGAGCCCACGGGTTCGAGACCCGCCTGGGCAGCGAGACCTCATCTCTACAATAAATTAAAAAAAAATCAGCCGGGCGTGGTAGCGCATGCCTGTAATTCCAGCTAATTGGAAGGCTGAGGCGGAAGGATTGCCGGAGTCCAGCAGGTCGAGGCTGCGGTGGCCGGGAGGGGCCACTGCACTCCAGTCTGGGCGACAGAGTGAGACTCCCACTCAAAAAAAAAAAAAAATTATTTTTCCCAATCTTACCCTTGTTTCCACTTGATCATATAATAATAAAGTCACCTCTTTCTAAGCGTGAGGAGGCCACAGATAAATCTGATGTCGCCTGCTGTGTGGAGGATGAGATTTAAGAGAGAAAATGTATTCCAAAATGGAAAAGGGAAACCTAAACAAGACAAAGAAAGAAAGAATCCAGTGAGAAGATGGGGGAGATTTTGCCATCAGACACAGAATATCCTAACGATGCAATGTCCCCCCAAGAAAGAGGATTACCAAATTATCAGAAGGAAAAAAAAACTCTGTATCATCTGAGGCCAGTTTCCAAACTTGCTTCTTTGGATCTCCATGTTGTAACATTTGACATTGCCCCTCCACACCTCTGAAAGGCGTGCTTCAGGTTAGAATGTAGGTAAAGATAAGAAATTCATTCCTTGATAACAAGAAGTAAAACCTGGAGAAAATTATGAACACGTTTTCTAAAGAGTTAACAAGGAATGGTGAATACAAGTGAGCCCTGATACACCAAATTACAGAAAGAAATAAGCTTTAAATAGTTTTGGCCAAAAACAGTGGCAGCTTTCACAAATGAGACTGTGTATCTATAATATAGGTATGGTCAGAAAGAAAAGTTGACTAGCTATAGATAGAGAAGCACTGTAGAAACAAGGGGAAAAATCAACTGAACTTTAGATCACAGTGTAAAACTTATTTAATTTTTTTAAAAATTGATGAAAAGTATAGACCTATAGCTTCAAGAAACTAAAACAAATATCCAAGAAGACTACTGAAATTTGACACACACACAGAGAGTGGCTGAAAGACAAAAACAATTAAAAAAATTTGAAGTAAAAAGAAAAAATGACACATTACATAGAGAAAGTCAACAATAACTGATTTCTAATCAGAAACAATATAAATTAGAAGACAATCAAATGACATCTTTAAAGTATTACAAGAAAAACGTCATTAACAACCCCAAAATCTGTTCTATTATTCAAAGAAAATATCCTTCAAACATTGCAGTATAATAATGGTACTTTCAAATAAGTGAAAGCTATGGGAACTTGTTACCAGCACACTTGCACTTTAAGAAAGACTAAAGAAAGCATTTCAGGAGAAAACAATACCATAAAGAAACTTGACTCTATAAGAAGAAATGGATATAAAGGACTACTTTTCACTTTTTATACTTACATTAGATGCCACTTGATTTTTTTTTTTTTTTTTGAGTTGGAGTCTCACTCTGTCACCCAGACTGGAGTGCAGTGGCCACTCCCAGCCACCTCAGCCTCGACCTGCTGGGCTCCGGCGATCCTTCCACCTCAGCCTTCCGAGTAACTGGAATTACAGGTATGCGCTACCACGCCCGGCTGATTTTTTGATTTATTGTAGAGATGAGGTCTCGCTGCCCAGGTGGGTCTCGAACCCGCGGGCTCAGGCAATTCACTCACCTCAGCCTCCCAAAGGCGCGGGATTACAGGCTGAGCCACCGAGCCCGGTGTAGTATATATAATTTAAAGAAGATTATGGCAAGTTAAAAATGTTTATAATCACTCCTAGAGAACCTACTAAAAATAAAACAAAGAGGTATACCTAAAATGTCAATAAATAGAAGACGGAATACTAAAAAAGAAAGTACTTAATAATCCAAAATAAGGCAGGAAATGAGAAAAACAGCGAATGAAGTGGAGAGGGAGAAACTAAAAAACAAAGGTATGATAGACAAACAAAATTTTAGCAGAAGTAAATTAATGGACTAAATGTCATCATTAAAAATCAGAGAATTTCAGACTGGATGGAAACATAGCACCCTAACTATATAATGTTTATATGGTTCAAATATAAAAACAGAACAATTACATTACTATAGGTAAGGGATTGACAGTAATGGGAAACTGCCAGGGAAGGGGGGGGCACACCTCATCAACAAGGGTACCTGCATAATGAACATTTGTATAACTAATCCTGAATTGTACTCCACATCTTTAAAATTAAAAAGAAAAAAGAAAAAAAAATATATAAAGACAAACTGAAAGTGAAAGATGAAAGAATGATATAAAATGCAAGACACTGATCATAAGAAATGGATATGACCACATTAATATCAAACAAAGTAAACTTCAAGAAAAGAAATATTGTCCTGAGGTGAGTGGATTGCCTGAGGCTGAAGGTTCGAGACCCGCCTGGGGAACTTGGCGAGATCTCATCTCTACAATAAATCAAAAAATTAGCCGGGTGTGGTAGCACGCCTGTAGTTCCAGCTACTTGGAAGGCTGAGGCGGAAGGATCTCTGGAGCCCAGCAGGTCGAGGCTGCGGTGGCTGGGAGCGGCCACTGCACTCCAGTCAGGGCAACAGAGTGAGATTCCAACTCAAAAAAGAAAAAAGAAAGAAATATTGTCAGGGATAAGATAAACATTTCATAAAAATAGAAGTGCCAATGACTAGGAAGATATAACAGTCCTGACTGTGATTTTGATCAATAACAAAAGTTCAAAATGAATGCATTTAAATTGAGGGAACTAAAATTAGAAATACAGTTCAACTAAATTATGAAAGAATATTTTAACATTTCTCCCTCAGTAGTCAATAAAACAATTAGACCAAAGAAAAAGGCAGTAAGTCCATAGAAGATTTGAGCAACACTATCAATTATTTTAACCTAATTGACATCTATGAGACACTTTTCCCAACAAGAGTAGAATATACATTCTTTTCAAGTGAGCATGGAGCATTCCCCAAGATATGTCATTAAAGATCTCATTATATTTTAAAGAATTAAAATAATGCTTATTAAAAGCATTAGCAATAAGATGTCTGAAATTTGTCCATAATTAGTAATTAAGCAATGAATGTTCTTCAAAAAAATGACAGGGAAATAAGAAATATTTTGAATGGAAATACAAAAATAACATCCAAATGTACAGGCTGTAGCTAAATCAGTATTTTTAAAAATGTTTTATTTGAAAATTTACACTACAAAATAAGACAATTTTAAAATCAATGATTGGTACTTTCATAACAAGAAATTGGAAAAAATAGAGCACATTAAACCCAACAGAAGTAGAAAAGAGAAAATGATAAAAAAGATAGAAATAATCAGTGAAAAAAAAAGCAATGGAAGAAATAAACTGAACAATTAAGTGGTTCCCTGAAAATATTAAAATTGCTTGATACCTAGCAATATCATAAAAGTCACCAATTATCAATAATAGCAATGAAATAAAGGACATAACTATTGATTCTATAAACAATAAAAGTAAAGTATTTATAAACTCTTTTATGTCACTAAATTTTGCAGGTTATGTGAAAAGGATAAACTTCTTATAAGACAAAAATACCAAAATTGACATATGAGAAATATAAAATGTGAATAGCTTTCTATCTATTAAATAAATTGAATTTATGATTTAAAAAATCTTCTCATAAAAACTCTAAGCCCAAATGCCTACCTTAAATAATAGCCATCTTAGACAACTCCTTTTAGAAAAGAGGAAAAAAATGATTGCTTCTCAACTCATTTAATGGTGATATAATAACTCTAAAATAAAACCATAATAAGGACATTATGAGAAAAAGAAATTAAAGGCCAATATTCCCAATGAGCCTCTAGATATAAAAAACCTTTCTAAGTCTTAGCAACTGTACTACATATAAATGTAGTATGTATATATGTGTAATTTAATTTGTATATAAGTTATATATAAATATATAAGTATATACAATAGAATTAGCATAATTTAAATCATACAAAAATGTATATATAGAGAAAAATTGTATTTTAGAGATAAATGTTTTATATCTATATATCTATATCTACACATAGAGCGAAATTTCATATAGCTATATATAGAAATAAATAATATCTACCTATATACTGTACACACACACACACAAACACACACACACACACACACATATATATATAGAGAGAGAGAGATTAATTTATGAGAAATTCTTTCATGTGATTATAAAGGTTGACAAGTCTCAAATTCTGTGACCGGCGAGTTGAAAACCCAAGAGAACTGATGGTGCAGTTTCAGTCAGAGCCTGAAGACCAGAAAATTCAATATTGCATTTCGAAAGCTCAAGCAAGAAGGCTTCCCTCATACTCTTGTGAGAGTTAGCCTTTTTGTTCTATTCAGGGGTTCAGTTGACTGAATGGGATCCACCCACATTAGAGAGAGCAATCTGCTTTATTCTGTCTATTGATTTAAATGTTAATCTAGAAGCACTCTCTAGACACACTCAGAATAATGCTTGATCAAATATCTGGATGCCTTGTGGTTCAGTCCGGTTGACACTCAAAATGAACCACTGCACTCCCAAAGATCAGAAATGAGACAAAGATATTCCTTCCCCTTCCTCTACTTGTCTTCAACATCGAATAGAATTTCTAGTCTGTGCAATTAGATAGGAAAAAGAAATAAAAGACATAAAGATTAGAATATAAAATATAAAGGTGTCTTTATTTACAAATGGCATGCTTATATATTTAGACAACTCAACAAAATCTGTCCCAAAATAAAAACTATTAGACTTAACAAGTGATTTTATTGTGTGATATGCAATATCAAAATATAAAACTCAACTATACTTCTTTATACTAACAGCAAACAATTGGTGAATGGAATTCAAATACAACAACATTAAGCAATATACATTTTTTAAAAAATTAATCAAATATGTGTTGAACGTCAACACTGAAAACTATAAAATATTTCTGAGATTAAAAAGACATAAATAAATAAAAAGATATGGCATGTTTATTGGTAAGAAGAAGTCAACTCTCCCCAAACTAATCTATAGTTTTAACGAAATAAAAATAACAGCAGGCAATTGTCGCAGAAGTGTATAAACTATCTATCACATTTATATGTAAAAGCAAAGGAACTGAAACAACCAACACAATCTTGAAAAAGAACAAACTTGAAGGCCCTACACAACTTGATTTCAAGATTTACCGTAAAGTTATAGTAATTGATAAAATGTGCCATTGATTTTTTTAATAAGCAAATATATCAGTGAAAGAGAATAGATCTCATAAATAGTTTTACTTATAGTTCATTTATATCTACAAAGGCATCAAAGAAATTCAATGGGGTTTTTTTTTTCCAAAAATACTTTTAGGACAACTGGTTCATTGCATAAATAAAAGTAAATTCGAACACCTACGTTACATCTTAATAAAAATTTTATTCAATAAAAATGTGTATTCAATAAGATTTGAATGTAAATACAAAAGATACATAGCTTCTTAGACATTAATATAGGATGACATATTTGTGACCTTTGGGTAGGCAAAAATTTCTTAGAACACTGAAAGAAAAAAATCATGAATTAGGATGTCAGGAAGATGACTGAATGGAGATGTCTAGCATTCATCCCCTCTCCCAACCAAAAAAAAAAAAAAGCAAACAAATAAAAAGCTATGATTTGAGGCCGGGCTTGGTGGCTCAGCCTGTAATCCCGCACTTTGGAAGCCTGAGGTGAGAGAATTGCCTGAGTCTATGGGTTCGAGACCTGCTTGGGCTTCTTGGCGAGACCTCATCTCTACAATAAATCAAAAATTAGCTGGGAGTGGTAGCGCATGCCTGTAGTTCCAGTTGCTTGGAAGGCTGAGGCGGAAGGATCGGTGGAGCCCAGCAGGTCGAGGCTGCGGTGGCCGGGAGCGGCCACTGCACTCCAGTCTGGGTGACAGAGTGAGATTCCAACTCAAAAAAAAAAATTGATTGGAGAGCACTGACATGCAGTGCAGGAGTTGAGACACACTGTGGTGATTGGAAACCCAGCAGGGCAACATGAAAGCACCAAGACTCTGCAGTCCTGTCTCTCCCTCCTGGATCAGATGTACCTGGAGTCAGGAGGGATATCCTGTCATGGGGAGAAGGTAAATAGAAGATCTCTACCAAGACCTCTTTGCTTTCGTAGTTACCTACAGTCCTTACAGCAAGAAAATTTCACAGTTCTCATAAGCCCTGAGCCCAGTCTGGAGAGAGCAGGCAGGAATTCACATAGCTGCATTACCCTGGATTAGGAGCACAAGAAGGGCACTCCCCAACCCCAACCCACCCACTGTGAGCCAGGTTGCTGCAACACAGTACCATCTTAAGACCAGAACAACCTCTAGAATATGACCTGCTCTAGGGGCCAGTAGGCACTGTGTGGGGCCTCCGTCTTCATGCCACCAAGGCCACATTGATGACTGAACACCACAAATCTATCTGCATGGAGCCTGAACATCAACTGTGACTCTGATCCCGCACAGCAAGGAAATCAACCCCTGTTGCTGCACTTTCAGTCAAAGGAACAAGCTGGCAGTACTTTCCAGAGTAAACCAACCTTTCCCTGAAGCAGGAGAGGTCCCTTTGCTTCCAAACAACTGATATGCCTTTAGGTCAGTGGAGCAGTTATGCACTCATGGTCATTACCTGAAAAACAGTCCCGTGGCACCCCCACAGACATGCCCCTGGCCTTCTTAATGCTCCTGTGTTTACAATGAGGGCCTAAAAAAACAGTCCCACAGGTTGCCCTGGGTAGGCATAATCCCAGGCCAACCAAACAGCCCATGTCCTGGACCCAAGAAATAGCCCCGTGGGCTATCCCTAGTCAACAAGCCCAAGGCCAATCAACTGACCTCAAACCTGAATCCCAGATCTGAGAAACAGCCCCATGGGCCACCCTTGGTGGACAAAACTCAGGCCAGCCAAGCAGGCTTGAGTTTGCATGCTGATCCTTAGAAAAGAGCCATTCTGACAGGCATACCTTCAAGGCTAGAAAAGTAACAACATATTCTTGCTCCCCGCCAGAGTAACAGCACCATCACCCCAAGCGCAGCAAGCCAGATACCAAGTTTACTTATCCACTATGTTCACACAGGCACCCAAACATGAGAAACAGCCCAACATGCCAAACCCTGATAAAGCTGCACCATTTTTGTCACAAACTCTCTCAGCTTAGGTCACTGAAAAAGTTTCAAATGCCTCTAGTGTGAATTATAGCTGGAGAAACTACATGGAGAATACACTACTGCATTACTGTCCTGCTGAGAAGGAAGCAAAATGCACCCCACCAAACTGACATTCTCAAACCCATTCATGCAATTAAATCTTTAAGTCTGTCTCTATGACGTCTACTTCATAAAATTAGAAGAGATGACTATTTCACCAGATGAATAGAAATGAATGTCAAAACACATCAAACATGCAAAAGCAAGGAAACATTATTCCTCCAAAGGAAAAAAATAATTCTCCAGTAGTAGACCCTAATCATAAGAAAATATATAAAATGTCAGAAAAAGAATTCAAAAAAATGAGCTTAAGGAAAATCAGTGAGATACAAGAGAATACACATAGACAATTCAACAAAATTAGGAATACAATTTGTGTTTTGAATGAGAAATTCAGCAAAGAGATAGATATCTTAAGAAAGAACTGAGCACAAATTCTAGAGTTGAAGAATTCAATGAATGTAATAAAAATACAATTAAGAGCTTCAACAATAGACTAGACTAAGCAGAAGAAAAAAATTCTAAACTTGAAAACAGTTATTTTGAAATAACACAAAGAAACAAAGAAATTAAGAATAAAGAATAGGCCAGGTACATTTGCTCACACCACAATCCCAACACTTTGGAAGGCCAATGTGAGAAAATTGCTTGAGCCCAGTAGTTCAGCCTGGGCAACAGAGTGAGACCTCATCTCTATAAAAAAGTACAAGAATTAGTCAGACATGATAACAAGCACCTGTAGTAGCAGTTACTAAAAGGACTGAGGTGGGAGAATTACTTGAGCCCTCAATGACACAATCATGGTAAACAAGACCACATTGCACTCAAGTATGGGTGGTAGAGTGAGACCCTCTCTCTCTCAAAAAAAGGAAGCCTACAGGATTTATGAGACACCATTAAGTGAACAAACATTTGTATTATGGGTATTCTAGGAGTAGAAGAGAAGGTGAGGAATAAATATTCAATAAAATTATACCACAAAACTTCCCAACTCTTGGGCAAGAGTTGGACATGCAAGGCAAGGAAGCTCCAAAAACCCCAAATAAATCCAACACAAACACGTCCTATTCAAGGCACAATATAGCCAATTTGTCCAAAGCAAAAGACAGGAAATAATTCTAAAAGCAGCAAAGGAAAAGTATCAAACCAAACATAAAGAAATTCTCATTAGATTAACAGCAGGTTTCTCAGTAGAAACCTTAAAGACCAGGAGAAAATAGAATGATATATCAAAATATTGAAAGAAAAAAAAAAGCTGCCAGTCAAAAATTTTATACTCAGCCATTCTATTTTTTCAGAAATGAAGTAGAAATAAAATTTTTCACAAACAAGCAAAACCTACGGGAATTCATTACCACTAGATCAGCTCTACAAGAAATGCTCGAGAGAGTCTTACATCTAAAAGTTAAAAGACAATAAAAACCATGAAAAAACTGCAAAACCTTGCAACTCACTGGTAGAACTGATACACAAAGGAGAAAGAGAAACAAATAAAAACTTAGCACTACAGATACCCACCCAATTACAAAATAAACAGTAAAAGAGAAAACAAGGGGAAAAAAGATATACAAGACTACCAGAAAACAATCAATAAAGTGACAAGCGTAATTTTTCGCCTATCAATAATACCCTTGAATGTAAATAAATTAAATTTCCCATTTAAAAGAAATAGACTGGCTGAATAGACTTAAGAAACAAGACCTTACTAAATACTGCCTACAAGAAATTCACCTTACCTATACATTTAGACTGAAAGTGAAGGACTGGAAAAAGACATTTCATGCAAACAAGAACAAAAAGCAAGCAGGAATAGCTATACTTATATATGACAAAACAGACTTCGAGTTAAAAAGTGTAAAAAGAGACAAAGAAAGATCTTAGATAATAATAAAGAGGCCAGGCTCGGTGGCTCAGCCTGTAATCCCGCGCCTTGGAAGGCTGAGGTGAGTGGATTGCCTGAACCCATGGGTTCGAGACCCGCCTGGGAAACTTGACGAGACCTCATCTCTACAATAAATTTTTTAAAAAATTAGCCGGGTGTGGTAGCGCACGCCTGTAGTTCCAGTCACTTGGAAGGGGCTGAAGTGGAAGGATCGCCGGAGCCCAGCAGGTCAAGGCTGTGGTGGCCGGGAGCGGCCACTGTACTCCAGTCTGGGTGACAGAGTGAGACTCCAACTCAAAAAATAATAATAATAATAATAATAAAGAGATCAGTTTAGCAAGAGACTATAACAATTATGAATATATATATGCGCTTGACAGTGGAGTACTCAGATATACAAAACAAATATTCTTAGATACAAAGGGAAAGATAGACCCCAATACAATAATAGTTGTGGACTTAAATTCCATTCTCAGCATTGGACAGATCATTAGATATAAAATTTAAAAAAGAAACATCAGATTTAAATTGCACCATAGACCAAATGGATCTATCAGACATTTAAAGAATATTTCACACAACAATTACAGAATACACATTATTTTCATCAGCACATAGAAATTTTTTTCCGAATTAGTCATACATTCAGACACAAAGTATATCTCAAAATTTTTTTTAAAATTTAAATCATATCAAGTATCTTATCTGAACACAATAAATTAAAACTAGACATCAAGAACTAGAGGAGCATTTGCAGCCAGACATCATCATTTTGGGAGGCTGAGGCAAGAGGATCACTTAAGTCTAGGAATTCAAGACCAGCCTGGCATCATAGGAAGATCCAGTTTCTACAAAGAATAAAATAAAAATTTTAAAAGTTAGCTCGGCATGATGGCACATGCCAGTAGTCCCAACTACTTGGGATGCTGAGATGCGAGAGTTGCTATAGCCCAGGAGGTAGCAGTGAGTCGTGATTGTGCCACTGCATTCCAGCCTAAGCAACGAAGAGAGATCCTTTCCAAAAAAAAAATCAAAAAGTGAGTACATAAACTACATTTAATAATTAAATAAATAAACAAGAGGAACATTTGAAACTATAAAGGGAATACTTCCCCACTGTTGGTGAGAGTGCAAACTAGTACAGCCTCTGTAGAAAACAATGTGACAATTCCTAAAAGATCTAAAAATAGACCTCCCATGTTACCTCACAATCCCCTTTCTGGGAATATACCCAGAGGAACTCAAATCACTCTATGAAAAAGATACCTGCACACACATGTTTATTGTAGCATTATTTACAATAACAAAAACATGGAACTAACCGTGTTGTCCATCGAAAGAAGACTGTGGTACATATACATGATGGAATATTACACAACTATACAGGAGGACAAGGGTACCTGAATAGTGAATATTTGTATACCTAATCCTGTATTGTACCCCACACATTTAAAATTAAAAATTACCACGCTGCAACCCTATATATGTACCCAGAAGAACTCAAATCACGCTACAAAAAAGATACCTACACATGTATGTTTATTGCATCATTGTTCACAGTAGCAAGAACATGGAACCAATCGTGCTGTCCACCAAAAGAGGTCTGGATAAAAAAATGTGGTACATATACACGATAGAATATTATGCCGCCATAAAGAAGAACAAAATCATGAACTTCACAGCAACGTGGATAAACTTTGAGTCAATAATATTGAGTGAACTTTCACAGAAACAAAGAACTGAGTATCACATGTTCTCACTCATAAGTGGACCTTGCACAATTATTGTAATAGTGTAAGAAAAGGATTGGCAGTAGTGAAAAACTGCCGGGAGGGGAGCAAGAAAGCTGGATTGGCAGTAGTGGGAATCTTCCTTGGGGGGGGATACCTCATCAACAAGGGTACCTGCAAAATGAACATTTATATACCTAACTCTGCATTGTTCCCCATATCTCTAAAATAAAAAAAATTAAAATGAAAAAAGAAATTTAAGAAAAATACATGGAAATTGGATAGCATGCTACTGAACAAGGAAAAAAGGCAGAACACCTAAGTAAATAAAAATCAGAAATGAAAAAGATGTCACAACAAATATCACAGAAATACAAAGAATCATTAGGGACTACTATGAACAACTATATACCAATACATTTGAAAACCTAGAGAAAATGGATAAATTCCTGAGAATATACAACCTACCAAGATTGAAGCAAGAAGAAACAAAAATCCTGAACAGATAAATGACAAATCATTAGACTGACTGAGTAATAAAATATTTCCTAACAAAGAATAGTTTAGGACTGGATGACTTCGCTGTTGAATTCTACTTAACAGCTAAAGAGGAATTAATACCAATTCTTCTTAAACTATTTAAAAAATTGAAGGGGAGATAATTATCCCAAACTCATTCTAAAACCTGAGTTATCTTGATACCAAAACCAGAGAAGGACACAACAACAACAAAAAGAAAATTATATGCCATTACTCCTATGAATATAGACACAAATCCTCAACAAAGTACTAGAAAACCAGAATTTTTTTTTTTTTGAGTTGGGGTCTCACTCTGTCGCCCAGACTGGAGTGCAGTGGCTGTTCCAGTCATCGCAGCCTCGACCTGCTGGGCTCCGGCGATCCTTCTGCCTCAGCCTTCCAAGTAGCCGGAATTACAAGCATGTACTACCACGCCCAGCTGATTTTTTGATTTATTGTAGAGATGAGGTCTCGCTGCCCAGGCAGGTCTCGAACCCGCAGGCTCAGGCAATCCACTCACCTCAGCCTCCCAAAGGCGTGGGATTACAGGCTGAGCCACAGAGCCCGGCTAGAAAACCAAATTTAAGAACACGTCGAAAACGTAATTCATTAAGACCAAGTGGGATCTACCCCAGATATGCAAGACAGTTCATCATAAGTAAAGCAATAAACATTATACATCACATAAATGGAATGAAAGACAAAAAACATAATTATCTCAATACATACTTAGCATTTGATAAAAATGCTAAAATGATTCAAAAACTATCAATAAAATAAGTATAGAAGGAAAGTACCTCAACATAATAAAAATTATATATGACAAACCCAGAGATAACATATTGCTGAATGAGTTTTTCCTCTAAGAAATGGAAAAATATCAGGATGCTCATTTTCACTATGTTTATTCAACATAGTAATGGAAGTTTAGCTGAAGATTTAGGCAAGAGAAAGAAATAAAAGTCATCCAAACTGGAAAAGAGCAAGTAAAATTGTCCCTGTTTTCAGGTTACATGGCCTTACTTGTGGAAAAACCCAAACACTCTACCAATAGACTCTTAGAACTGACATACGAATTCAGAAAAGTTGCAGAGTCCAAAATCAATATATAAAAATCAGTAACCTTTCTATAAACAAACCATGAACTAACTGAAAAAGAAATTAAATCCCATTTACCGTAGCCACAAAGAAAATAAAGTACCTAGAAATAAACTTCGCCAAGGAAGTGAAGGACCTCTACAAGGAAAACTACAAAACACTAATGAAAGAAAATGATACAAACAAATGGAAAGAAACCTAATGCTTGTGGATAAGAAGAATTAATATCATTAAAATGAATGGCAAAACTAGCCAAAGCAATCTACAGATTCAATTAATCCTTATTAGAATACCAATGACATTCTTTATAGAAATAGAAAAGAAAATTCAATTTGTATGAAATCACAAAAGACCCTGAGTGGCCAAAACAATCCTGAGCAAAAAGAACAAAGCTGGAGACTTCACACTATGAGACTTCAAAATATAGGGCAAAGCTATAGTAACAAAACCAGCAGAGTAGTGGCATAAAAATAGATATGTAAATCAGTGGATCACAATAAAGAACCTAAAAATTAATCCACCTATCTACAGCCAAATAATTTTTGACAAAGGTGCCAAGTACAGTCACTGGGGAAAAGACAGTCTCTTCAAAAAATGGTGCTGGGAAAACTGGATATCCATATACAAAAAATGAAACTACACCCTCACCTCTCACCTTGTACAAAAATCAACTTGACTGTGGAGGCTCATACCTGTAATCCCAGCACTTTCGGAGGCCAAGGCAGGAGGATCACTTCAGCCCAGGAGTTTGAGGTTAGCCTAGGCAATGTAGCAAGACCTCATCTCTACTAAAAAAAAAAAACAATTTTTTAAAAAAATGTAACTGGGCATTGTGGTGTGTAGATCAAAGCTGCAATGAGCTGTAATTATACCACTGCACATTAGCCTGAGTGACAGAGTAAGATCTAGGGAAAAAAAATCAACTCAAAATGAAAGAAAGACCTAAATATTAGATCTAAAACTACTAGAAGAAAACACATAGAGGAAATGTTTCAGGATATTGTCCTGAGAAAAGATTTTATGGATAAGACCTCAAAAGCATAGGCAACAAAACCAAAAATAAACAAATGGGATTATATCAAACTACAAAGTTTCTGCACATCAAAGGAAACATTCAATAGAGTGAAAAGACAACCTATAGAATGGGAGAAAGTATTTGCAAATCACTCATCTGACAAGGAATTAAGATCCAGAATATACAAGAAACTCAAGCATCTCAACAGCAACAACAACAAAAATATAATTTAAACATGGACAATGACCTGAACAAATATTTTTCAAAAGAAGACATATAAATGACCAACAAATATAAGAAAAAATGTTCAATGTCACTAATTATCAGGAAAATGAAAATCAAAACCACAGTGAGGTATCACGTCGTTCCAGTTAAAATAACTGTTAACCAAAACACAAAAAAATAGCAAATGCTAACTAGAATACAGAGAAAAGGGAACTCTTACACAGCGTTGGAGGGAATAAAAACCAGTACAATCACTAAGAAGAGCAGCATAGAGTTTCCTCAGAAAAACTAACTCTAGAACTACCATATTATTCAACAATTCAATTACTGGACGTGCATCCAAAGAAAAGGAATATCGAAGAAACATTTGCACATCTATGGTTATGGCAGCACTATTCACAATTACCAAGGTATAGAGTCAACCTAGGAATTCAACAACAGATAAATGAATAAATAAAATATGGTATATAGACACAGTGGAATATCATTCATCCATAAAAATAAATAAAATTTCGCCATTCACAGGAACATGGAAGGAACTGAAGAACATTATTTTACGTGAACATAAAGTTAACAGAACTGAAAGTTCACCACATGTTCTCACTCACACGTGGAAGCTAAAAAAATGTTGACCACATAGAAATAAAATGTAAAATAGAGGATACTAGAACTGGGAATGGTAGGGGGAAGGATAGGGAGAGGTTTGTTGAAGGTTACAAAATTATAACTAGATAAGATGAATAAGTTTTTATTATTCTACACCACTGTAGAATAACTGTAGTTAACTATAATGTATTATATAGTTTCAATAGCTAGAGGGAGGATATTGAATACGTCCAACACAAAGAAAAGAAAAATGTTTGAGATTATGGATATGCTAATAATTGATCTTCTCACTAAACACTGTATCAAAACATCATTGTATTCCTCTTGAATATGTACAGTTATCAATTAAATACATCACATTAAAGAAAAAATTTGAAAAGGGAAATTAGACATCAAAATTAAAGCTTTTGCTCTTCAAAAGATACCATTAAAAAATGAAAAGACAAATAACAGACAGCAGAAAATATTTGCAATTGTTTTATCTGAAAAGGATTGGTATCTGGTATCCAGAATATATAAAGAATTTTAAATTAAAAAGCACAAGAAAAAAACAACAGCAAATGGCAAAAGACTTAGACTTCAGAGGTCTCTAAATAATCAATATGCATATTGAAAAATGCTCTAAATCTTTTATTCCTGAAAAAAGTAAATTAAAACCACAAAGAAACACTCCCCTTGATTCTATTAATTAAAAAGTCTAACTCGCTAAACATGGAAGAAGTGCAACTTTCATATATTGCTGGTGTGAGTGTACAATGCACAATTGCCTTTTGAAAGGCAATTTACCAGATTCATACAAATTTAACTACAGAATAAGAAAAAACAATACCACATGCCCATATCTGCAAGAAGACACGGTAATGTTCATGGCAGTGTTCTTCATAATTTTCTATAACTAACACAAATGTCCATCAATAGAAGAATGAATAAATATAGGATGGTAAATTCATACAATGAAATACTCCTCAGCAATAAAAAGAACTAGCAACCAACAACATGAGCGCCTTTCAAAGACATCATCATCGGTTCAAATAAGGAATACATAAAAAGAGGATATGCTAGAGACTTCTATCTAGGCGAAGTTCAAAAAACAGGAAAAACAAATTCACAGTTGTAGAACTCAGAGTAGTGATTGCCTCTTTTGGGGAAGAGGTTTCGTGGAGAAGGAAGTAAAAGAACTTTCTAGTTGATATTCTAACATTTCAGTCAGGATGTGCATTACAGGGGTACATGCATTTGTCAGAACTCATGGAACTGTACAACTAAGATTGATGCGTTTCATTGTACAGTAAATTATGTTGAAATTAAAGGAAAAGTAAAAAAAGACCCTGGGATCACCTCCTGGGTCAGAAAACTACCTTGATCTCTATTATTTTGAGTCATACTCACTTACATTAACCAACAAAGTCCAGCAGATAGAATCAAACAATGTGTACTGGATTTTAACACTGTCCATAAAAGAAAATAATGTCAATACAAGTGGCTTAAATTTGCCATCATCTGGTAAATGTTTAGTCATATTCATTAACTGGCTCTTTCAATCCTTATAATAAATTTTGAAAAATGAAAGTTATAAGATGTGCACAAAGCTTCTTCTCTCTTACATATTCTTTCTGCCTGGTCTTGGCAAAGGGGTTTCATTCTGAAACTGGGTGTGATCTGGGGTCTCTTGCCAGCCACTGAAGTTTGAGTAAGCTTCCACTGGAATTTATACAGCTCCTATTATGCCTGGAGGGGGGAGATAAGCCAATGCTGACATGAGCATCTCTTCGTCATTTCAGTCTGAGGAATCACTGAATACGGCAATGGATTGCAGTCACCAGTGACTCCACATCTGTAAGATATCAAAAGCACTAAATCCCAGAGCCTAAAGGGACTTCTTCAGTAAACCAATAACCCGATATATATATATATATATATATAAAATATAGTAATGTCTCTCTAGCAAAAGGGCTATTCCAGAAACCAAACCATGCTATCTTCTAAACCCGTATGTCATTATTAGCAGTATAGGAGAACAAAGATAGTATGTCTATTCTCTAGCAGGTAAAAAGAACAGATAGCAAAAAGGGAAGAGAGAAAAAGAGAACATCTTGGTTCCAGTTTATACCATTTATCCAGACTCTATGACCTGTGAATTTAAAGATGCATTTGGAGGAAGTTAACTATAAATAGGTTAACTGCAGAACTAAGATGTCCACAAGTATGCAGACCTTCTTTTCCCTGGGAGAATGCCTCCAGAAACAATGTGTTTCTAACTAACTTTAGAAACTAAATACTGCCAACACTAGCCTTCAGGTCTTCCCTAAGGCCTTTTTATTCTTTTTTAGCATCCTTAATACATATTTAAAGAGCACTTTTTTAAAGCTTTTCTTTAGCCTCTCCATTTCTGATACTTTAATCCTGAATTGAATAAGAACTCTGGTCTAGGACAATCATTCTGCCTGTGAGCATTTGTAACAGAAAGTTCTCCAAGCAACATCTTTGCTTTTGTGTCTTTTGTGGAAGGGACAAGACAAGAAGCGCAACCAATGTGTCATTCACCAGTGTCCAAAAGACCCAGCCCAAAGTCTCTCCCCAGAACCTCTGCTTCTCTAAGGGCAAGCCAGCTTGGTTCAGAGGAATTCCTCTACTTCTTATAACCAGATGGGGTATACAGATCCAGGCCTGCAGTTGCTTTTGCAGCTTGAGTTGCTCAGGTAAGGCTGCTTTGACCTTGCCAGTGAACAGGCGTCTCTCCCCAAACTTTACTTTCTTTTTTTTTTTTTTGAGTTGGAGTCTCACTGTGTCGCCCAGACTGGAGTGCAGTGGCCGCTCACGGCCACCGCAGCCTCGACCTGCTGGGCTCCGGCGATCCTTCCACCTCAGTCATCCAAGTAGCTGGAACTACAGGCGTGTGCTACCACACCCGGCTAATTTTTTAATTTGTTGTGGAGATGAGGTCTCACCAAGTTGCCCAACCGGGTCTCAAACCCCGGGGGCTCACCAAGTTGCCCAAGCGGGTCTCGAACCCGCAGGCTCAGGCAATTCACTGGCCTTGGCAAAGGGGTCTCATTCTGAAACCTGGTGTGATCTGGGGTCTCTTGCCAGCCACTGCGCTCTAGCCTGGGCAACAGAGCGAGAACAGCAACTCAAAAAAAAAAAAAGAAAGAAACTTTTTTATAGGTATCTATGTATAAGAAGAAACATAGTGCACAGAAAGTCTAGTACTATCTGCAGTTTTGGGCATCCACTGGGGATCTTCGAACATATTCCCGGTGGGTAAGGGGAGACTACTGTACTGAGATGACCTTTTCTTAGACAAGCATGTGTCAGCATAGGGTGAGAAAGATGACTTACAGATTCTACTATGGCTAGAAGTGTAAGTTTGAATTATCCTTTCTTACAGCAGGGAAGAGGAGTTCTAGAAAAACAAAGGACTTTCAGAAGACAAACTTCCAAGCTTATTACCTGAGTTTAACCTGTGTTTTTCTTATGCTTCCTTGCTAAAGTGCTAAAAAATCTTATTTTGATGTTTATGTACATGGCAGAAAGTTCATTATGAACTGAAGATCAAGACAAAAAAAAATCTTCCTCTTCCATTATTTATTAAAAATTCTTTTAAAAAAATTAAGAAGCAGAACTGCCTTTGGTGCTGAGCTCATTCTTAATTCCCAGGCGACAAAAGACCTGGATGCAGTATGACTGTGTATCAAGTGAAGGTGTGTGCAGGTGATGCTATAGGAACATTTTGGAAAGAGAGTTCATCTGAACTAAGACTCCACCATCTCAGGACCACTCAGACCCTTTGCAAGACACAAAGTGAGTCTTGATAAGTCTGTTATATTATATACATTACCATTACTCACATGAACGCCATCAGTCTTTCCATTTTCTGATGGGAAGAAAATCTTTCTTGATAAAACTTGATATTTGCGCCACTACTTTTTTCCCTTTTTTTCCCCTGAGACTTAGAGTGTTTTCCACTGCATTACCTACCTGAGCGGGGGCAAAGGAGCAGGTTGGGTAACAGTGGGAAGCTTTGACTGTGGAGTCAGACTATTGCGACTCGTGAGTGTTCACTCCCATTCCCCATCTTTTGATATCTGTCTTTGTTTCACCCTTTCGTTGAACCAGTCATTCCTGTGATGCCTGTGGTAGCATGTGGGTCTGTGACAGTTTTCAGAATTTATTTTTTCTTTCATATATCCTTCCCCCATTCATTGCTAATCAGTTCCAGAACGCTTCAAGATTTTCTTTGCTAACAAGAGATATTTACCTTGACAACCACCTATATTGGGTTCTGTCTCCCAAAATAGATTTATGAAGAAGGAAGACAGAGAGACCAAGACTAGTGAAGAGCTTCTTACCCTGCTAAAACTATTTTTAAGCATAAAATTCCATTGGACAATCTACTCAAGAAGGAGGCTGAAAAGGAACATCAAAGGCCTTCAGGGGCCTTGATGGAAGCAGTGAACAACAAGCTGGTGGTGAAGGAACAGGGCCAGGATCTGCAGCCTGAAGACAAAATCTTAGCTTCCCATTCTAAAATTGAAGATAAATAATAATCTGCTCTGCTCTTGTCAGAACGCATTATCATAATAATTATTGATATCGCCTATAGAACCATACTTTTTTCTCGTCTTTATGTTTATAGTGCTCTAGAAGAAAGATTTTAATTTGAAATGCATTGTCATATTTTTTACCAGCAAATGATGAGAAATAAACTTACATTTTAAAACTAAGATGAAGGATGAGCTTGAGCATCATGACAAAATTCAAAGCAGTTAGTCTGTCTTACCTTTTTCTGTCTCTGGTCATCCTGTGTACCAAGGGCAACAATAATAAAAGGTAAACTGAGTAGGTTGGACATTTGCTGAAGTTGCAGTTGCAATCATGTCACTTTCCTGCTGAAGTATAAATCTCTTCATGTGGGGTCCAGTCTTCCCTTTCAGCTTTTTCTTTTATATCTGATCTGGATGACTTGGTCATTTCCCAAGTTTGCTACACTCCATTCCCACACTCCAAAATCTCCACCTGTCCAAACCCTACTAATTCTTCAAGGTCTGTCTCCAAGTCCTTGTTTGATTCCTCCTCCTTGATAGAAAAATCTTTCTCCTTCTATTCTCTTATGGCATTGTGGATTTGTATGTATGTGAGTATTCATGTGTGTGCACCGAATCCACTGTGCCTTGTATTATCAATTATTTGTGCACAGCTATGCCTATGTCTGAGTGTAGGCACCTTCCTGGGGGGAAGATGGGTGTCTTCGTCATTTGGCATCCTCTGTGGACCCTAACACTGAAAACATTAAAACCTGTTTACTGAGTCCATATGTCAAATTACAACTGAATGGGGACTGCATTCCTCTATATATCTCACTTCAAAGTTAAGAATTGTCAGTTGATAGCACAGTTTTC
This sequence comes from Carlito syrichta, assembly GCF_000164805.1. Classification (NCBI taxonomy): domain Eukaryota; kingdom Metazoa; phylum Chordata; class Mammalia; order Primates; family Tarsiidae; genus Carlito; species Carlito syrichta. The sequence continues at coordinate 11,493 of NW_007207602.1, read as the reverse complement.
ATATTTGAAAGTACAATTTTCATGCTTGAAGCACAATTTTCATGTTTGAAGCACAATTTTCATGTTTGAAGAACAAAATATTAACTCTGAACTAATACACAAAACATCCCCTCATCCATTCATTACCCTGGCCCGGTCAAGGTCTCTACTTTTAATGTTCTCACTTCTCTGTATTTTAATAGCTCCAACTCTTTCTATTTTAAAGGCCAAGATAGTCCATATTAAAAAAAAAATCTGGGGCAACTAGAGAGAATTGAATTTGGACTTAATGGAAAAGAACTTTGTAAGTCTTCTTTATGCAAAATTCAACTTAATTGGAGTTACCCCAGATATCTACTAGTGTCTTTTAAACTCAAAGACACTGCCACCAACTCTGTTACTAAATGTGTGCAGGAAGAAGGCTGAAAAGACCAATGTGACCAGCTGTCCTTTCTGCAGTGCATTTGAATGAAAGCTGTTCTTTCCCGAGCAGCTGTAGATGCTGTTTGCTGAGCGTGTTGCTATTTTTGATGCTGCCTTCTTCAAAAAAGAAGAAAAGGGAAGGAAGAAAGAAGTCACACTATCTTTGATAGCCCCATGTCCAGCGGCTTCCTCTGCACCTTCCCCAGGCTTAGGATGGTAAATCAGCCAACACTCCTGAATTTTCTGTTCCCCATTTTCAGTTCACTTTATAGCAATTGCTACAAATTGAACCCACGGTTATATTAGTCTCACCTCTGGATCAACCGAGAAGTTGTAAGCAATGTTTCAGTAGAGCCAGCTCATTGGCTGCATTCCAAGCCTTCATTTTTTCGTTCCCACCTAGTGGCTTATTAATGGGTATTGGCTCCCAAGTGACACTGGTTAAAATGCACAGAAAGATTCATGTGAAGTCTGAGGGCAAATCTAAGTGTCTTGCCCATATAACATTCTGTTCCAGCGTTCCGTCAGCATTTAGACCTTCTACAGCTTGACACCTCACTTGACCTGGCAGCCACTTCACAGGCACAGTCACCATCTTGATTGATCCCTTGCACCATGGTCTGATTATTGGACAACTTGCCCCTTGGGAAGCAGAGTACAATCACTGCCTCCAGATCTTTATTAGTGAAGGAAATCTTTGGCTTTATGCAGGTGGATATGTACCATCTATTCCCCATAGCTTACTACCCCTCATTGTGCTGACTGACCAATATAACATAATTGCTTGCAGAATCCTCTGGGCTGTAGACATTTATACCTCTGGCCTACATTAACGGACATTAAAGAACATGTACTCCTGTGTCACCAGGTTACTTTGTTCATCAGAGCCCACTATGCCTTAGTGAGGCAGTTCAAACATTCCAGCTGTGATCTTCTCAGACAGTTTCAACATTCCTCTCATCTGTCGAGGACTTCCAATGAGAAAACAAGGACCCTCTAATATTTCCCTGTAAACTGCACTTAATGGAAAACATTCTTAAATATTCATATAAAACTGAAAACCTGGCCATAGGCTGGCTGAAATAAATACACAAGGTCCTCCAAAGTAAATCCTTCTCCTCTTCAGGGTGATGTCACTGTGGTGTTACAGGTGTAGATCTGAAATTTGGTGACCTGAGATTGTCATCGGGCTCTCCCCCTTGTGAGTTCATGATATTCAGAAGTTTTTAATCTTCTCTCTCCTTTAGTTAAATTATCTGTGCAGCAAGAATAATAAGTGTCTCCACCATGGGGTTTCTATGAATCATTAAATAAATGGTTTACTATGTGTGCAATTGATGCAGATGAATATAAATAAATTAAGCTATGGAAAAATTCTCATTTATGTAAATAATTTTGTATGTAGCTCATGAAAATCTACAAAAATCTACCGACTTTATAGTTCTCAGAATGTTTTAACTGGCCAGGATCTTGCCATCAATGGAGAGCTAAGAGATAAATTGCTTTGACTAATTTTTTATGATCCACCCTCTCCTTCCTAGTTGTGATCATGATAACGATTTTTTTGAAATGCTTATCTATCCTCAGCAGCTTAAAAGTCAAGCAAAAGTATGTAGAATATTTATGCATTCTCTTCCACTTATGATTTTAAAATATCAGAAGCAGATTGTCTACCTTTGAGAACCAACTTCTGTGTATGCACTAGTCATTTCTAGAATATTAGCATGGAGAAAGCCATGCATTTCAATCAAATTTCAGTGAGTGTGTATAAATGCACTTAAATATACTAAAGTCTACCATTTTTTCCATATGTTTTGCCATAAGTCAAAATCAATTAATTACATGTCAGTATTTCTCCTTGGAATAGTGGTAGAAAAGTCTTATATTTTATGAACACAAATCAACTAGACTGTCATGATCACTTAAGCCAAGAAAACAACCACTCATGTTTAGTAAATGCCAGAACTATATCGAAATGTTAATGAAGAATGAGCAGAGTCTGTACAAGTGAGAATAACACATAGCACTATTCTTTGGGATGTGTATTAGTAGGAAGATACAATTTAGTAGAACCATATGGCTTACGGCAATCCTATAATTTTAATCAGTGAAGTAACTAAAGCCCAAAAGGTGAAGATCAAAAAGCTGGTTATTCTAACTAAGTTCATTAGCCTTTCAATTGCACTGCCCAAGTTAGCAAAGTAGCCCTTAAAAGAAAAATATATCACAATGGAAAACCAAAACTCTCATTAGGGTCTTACACAAATCTCAAATCTATTAGATGAATAAACACAGGGCATACCCTGGAAGTGATGAAATAACTTCTCTACTTTGATTTATTTGGAAATCTCTGTTTTTCTCAAAAAAAATTTTTTTTTTCTCATGACTGGTTGCCTTGCCTGGCCAGAGCATCAAGATTTACATCACTAGGATCTACCAACATTCTTTAATAGCATTTCATAATGGGAGCAGAAACAAAAATTAAAGTGTAGAAATCGGTCCCATATTGCTGCATTTTGTTAATTTGATGTGATTCATTAAGCTGTTGCCTGAACTGTACTTTAAATGAGATCAAAATTCACTTTCAGGTCTTAAGGCTTATTCTCATAGCCCTCACCACAAATAACTTTCTAAAATGATCTAAATGCCTTATACTATGGCTTTTGGTGTGGGGTATGGAGATGATAATAAATACTACTTAGGTAGTATTTCTCTGCACTCCTCAGTCTAGTGGTCAGGATAAAAACACAGAGAATCTTTATCTTTATCTGAATGTGCAGCATATTAAAATATTTTGTCACTTGAGTATTTTTCCCCTGTAGCCTGTGGCTGTTTGTTTTTTGCTTTTGTTTTTTTAAAGTAGAAATGACAGAAATGTCCAGGGAGAAAACCCAGGTCCTTCTTTGCAATAGGTATGTACACAAATTTGTGTTTTGCTTTACAGTGGCACCATCTTATAACTTGTATATTAATCTGTTGACTTACTTTCATTTTGTACCTCTGGGCTTTCTGGCTTTCTTTGCTATATTAAATCACTTGAATCAAGATTCTTTTGATTCCAAGAGACAGACTTTCAACTCAAATTAGCTCAACCTAAAAAAAGGAAATTTTGTTGGTTTGGCTCCGTAGAAAGTCTAGAGGTGGACTTAGGCCTCAGGCAAGGCTGGACCTACAAACTCAAACAACATGGTAAGTTTCTCTCTCTCTCTCTCTCTCTCTCTCTCTCTCTCTCTCTCTCTCTTCTCTCTCTCTCTTCTCTTCTTGCCCCTCCCTCCCTCCATGCCATCTTTCCTTTTTCCTATAATTTTTTCTGCATGTTGGCTTGATTCACTCTTCCTGAAGATGTCTTACTCTATTTTGGCAGGATAGAAGGTGAGATAGAACCTCACATTTACATCCTAACCTGCCATCATTTACATAGACTTCCTCTCATCTCTGCCCAAATATCAGTCTAGAGAATGGGCTCTGAATGGTCTTCTTGAGTCAAATCTCCATTAGATTAATATCTGTTTCCAAATAGATGGGCAATTGTTGCAAGTCCAGCCTGAGTCCCATGCCCACCCTTTAAGTAGAGACTGGAAAGGGCACCATATCTGATAGCTCCATCAGAGCGTCAAGGAATAGGGGAGAAGTTCTGCCATCAGAAGAGCGTGATATAATCAGAAGAAAGGGGGTGCAAAAATGTGCTAGCCAGACCTTGATTTAGTGCTCTTGGCTTTAGTTTTTTCAGTAGTATTAGCTTAAAGACAAGACACATGGCCCCAATAGGTGTCATACACTGTCACTAATAAATAACACTTTTTTTTTTTTGAGTTGGAGTCTCACTCTGTCGCCCAGACTGGAGTGCAGTGGCCGCTCCCAGCCACCGCAGCCTCGACCTGCTGGGCTCCGGCGATCCTTCCACCTCAGCCTTCCAAGTAGCCGGAATTACAGGCATGCGCTACCACGCCCGGCTGATTTTTTAAAATTTATTGTAGAGATGAGGTCTCGCTGCCCAGGCAGGTCTTGAACCCGCGGGCTCAGGCAATCCACTCACCTCAACCTCCCAAAGGCGCAGGATTACAGGCTGAGCCACCACTTTATCTGAGAGAACATCACCTGTTTTTTATGCATTGCCCCTAATATGACTTTCCCACTTTCTTTTCTGCCAGGAAAACAGGTAGGTGCTATTTTTCTGCCACAGAGCAATAAGTAGACCTACGAGGGGTTAATGGGAGAAGACACAATGGCTGTTGGGAAACATGTTCCATAGTTATTAGATCACAGGTTTTGGTACCAGGAAAGACACAGAGTCAAAGCCCAGCTTGACAATTCCATAGCTTTGTGACCCTAACTTTTCTGAGCTTAGTTTCTCCCTCATTAGACTATTTTGAGGGTTGATAGAAATATTATTTATAAAGCATACAACACAGCACCTGGTGACAAGATCTTAATAAGCAGTAGGCACTATTATTATCAAGAATGACATTATTATTATTATTATTACTATTATTATTATTTTCCTCTCTGCTTTTCAAGCAGGAAATGAAGAGTAGCAGTTTGGAATGGTGGACCCCTCTTGAATTAAGAGCCAGATAATAAGATGATATATACAATGTGATATAGGAGCATAAACCTCTTCCATACAAGAACTTTGCATTCTCTCATTTAGTCTTCAAGGCCCCCACTGTGCCAGGTGTCATTAATATCCAGTTTTTCAGTTGAAGATGATGCCCAGTGGGATTGTGATTTTTTCAGGTCACATAACTGGTAAGCCACAGAGACAGGATTCAAAGATAGGTTTTCTAACTCTAGACTTTGTTCTCTCTTAATTATACCGTAAAGACCAATTTTTCTGAGAACCCAGCATGTGCCCCGCTAATCAGATGGCATAATGGGTAAGAACCATGGCCTAAGAAGACCCTGAGAATTCTCTTCAGCTCACCAAGGTTTAGAACATTTTTACCAGAGACTATCCCAGAAGGTGATAATAGCTGGCAAGCTGTGACCTGTTGGAGAGAAAAGAGGAGAGAAAAATTAAGCAGAAGGAAGAGATGTGAAGTGAAAGAAAGAAAAGGATGAAGGTTGGGGTGAGGAAAATTAAGGTCTGCCTGATTAGAACTGGTAGAAGGGCGAAGTTATTTTTTTTTAGCCTTATTGTACTTTTTGATAAAAGAAAAACTTTGTTCAAAGACAAGGAAGTATTACTTACGGAGCCTAAGGAAAGAAAACAAATGATAATGCCCGTTATTTTAGAAATACAGTAGATTAAACTTTATCTATAAGTCTTTTAGATTTTAACCCTTGAAACATGATATCCTCGGGGATTACTATAAAAACAAACTTATTTTGCTTATTTGTTTTATTTCCCTTTTCATATGAAATCCCAAATTTTAACTTATATACCCTGTTACTCAAGGTATCACCCTGTAAATCACTCTTCATTCAATATTGATACAGAGATTTAATTATTTCTCTAAACCCAGTTTTCAACGTCCCCCAGCCTTCTCTAATATTTTCACTTTCTTTTGGGAAAGAGTCTTGATGTTCTCTTGACGAGAGCAGCAAACATGTATAGATGAGATAGACACACAGCACACACTTAAAATGTATGAGACGTCAAAACATACATACATGAGATGAATTCACAACATTGTCATCTGGTCTGCTTATTTTTGCTCATTTAATTTTCATCTTTTGATTCTCAGTCGTTCTCTTCCCTACATGTGCAGGCAAAAGCCAGATAATATACATGTATGTTGTAAAGCAATGTCATAGAGGTTTCAGTCAATCGCTGCTGCAAGCAAGATTGTGCTGGGAAGACAAGGGCAAAGCTGATACATAGGATCTCTGCAGCGGGGCAGCTCCACTGCAATGAGAAAGAGGAGGTCCTGGTATATGTCATTTCAAAACAAATACAAAGTGAAAAGTGAACTCTGATTTGGGGTCCAGCATGATAGAAGCTTGGAAGTCACTGGAATCCTGTCCACGCAACAAGAAAAAGAAAAGTTGAACAAAATAAGAATCAACCACTTCTCTTTTTAGGAGATCGCAGGGCAAACCACCGCTTCCAAACTAGAGAGACAGACAGATAGAGAGAACCACAGCTTAGTGGAGCAAGAGCCCAGGCGCCTAAAGAAAACTTCAGGTTTCTGTGGAAACTTACTAGGGCAGAAATTGACAAACTTATGGAAGCTCAGCAGTCTGGGAAGTACCAGGGCTAAAAACACCAGGGAGATCCCAGTCATGGGGACTTTTGTTGAGTTGTACCTTGAGTAGCCCTCCCAGGTTCTCACAGCAATTATAGGAGAAAAACTCCCTTGTGTGTACTCAGGAGGGGTACATTTTTATAAATTCCAGAGCACTCTTCTTTTTTGTTTTCTTTTGAGCTGGAGACTCACTCTGTCGCCCAGGCTGGAGTGCAGTGGCCGCTCCCGGCCACCGCAGCCTTGACCTGCTGGGCTCAAGCAATCCTTCCACCTAGGCCTTCCAAGTAGTTGGAACTACAGGCGAGTGTTACCACACTCGGCTAATTTTTTTATTTATTGTAGAGATGAGGTTTCACCAAGTTGCCCAGGCTGTTCTTGAACCCCGGGTTCAGGCAAACCTCTCTCCTCGGCCTCCCAAAGTGCTGGGATTACAGGCTTGAGCCACCACACCCGGGCCACTCTTAACAAATTCTGCCCTCAGGAGAAACTAGTTAACAAGAGCCTAAATTGCTGTGATATTATTGGAACCTAACTGACCTGGAGAAGATAAATACTTAATTTCAGCCTCCTCTTGCCTTGTCTGTCTCACCCAAGGGGAAAACAAAACAAAACATAAAACCGAGAATCACTTGTGAAGATCGTACATAGGTTTAACCTAAGAAAAACAACAACAGCCGGGCTCGGTGGCTCAGCCTGTAATCCCGTGCTTTGGGAAGCTGAGGTGAGTGGAT
>NW_007207602.1:2420-3947 GCF_000164805.1 Carlito syrichta | reverse complement strand
CTGGGCAACTTGGCGAGACCTCATCTCTACAGTAAATCAAAAATGAGCCGGGCATGGTAGCGTGCGCCTGTAGTTCCAGCTACTTGGGAGGCTGAGGCAGAAGGATCGCCAGAGCCCAGCAGGTCGAAGCAGCGGTGGCCCAGAGTGACCACTGCACTCCAGTCTGGGTGACAGAGTGAGACTCCAACTCAAAAGAAAAGAAAAGAAAAATAACAACGGAAAAAGACTCTACTAGAGCCTGCATGGCCCATGCCCATAGTCTCCCCTCTCTGACTCGACCTCCCACTGTCCCCTTGCTTCCTCCTTTCATTCTCAGTGGTGTCCTTGCTACAGGGCCAACATGCTAGGCATTCCCCTGCCTTAAAGCATTTGCAGAGACTCCCTCTGCCTGGAATGCTCCTTCCTAGCTATGGCATGGTTCACTGCGTCTCCATTTAGGCCTTTGCTCAAATGCCACCCATCAGAGGCTTTTGTTAAAAACATAACGATAGACCTTGCTTCTAGTTTCCTTATGGCACTTATCTAGCACTGTCCTTGTAGCACTTGCCAACACCTCTGTTTGTATGTGTAGTCACCCCCTGAACTGTGGGAGGTTTGCTCCAAGAGCTTGGAGGATGCCTGAAACCACAGATAGTGACAATCCCTGAATACATGAAGTGCTAAGGAGACAGCACTAAGGGCAATGGACAACTCAGGGAGGTTTTTGGTGCAGAGAGGATATTCAAATGCAGTGCATGTGAATAGTCTCCACACTGCCTTTTTCCTAAAAGCAAATTTTTAGAAGATATTCAGTGGTTCTCCTGCAGGGGATACACTCCAAGAGCCCCAGTGAGTGCCTGAAACTGTGGATAGTACCAAACCCTACATATACTTTTTTTCCTCTACATCCATACCTATGGTAAAGATTAATTTATAAATTAGGCACTATAAAAGATTAACGGCAATAACTAATAATAAAATAGAATTACAGCAGGTTATTAAATAATATCATTTCTTTCAATGTTGTTCATTATAACTTTGGTGAGGAAAACATCCATCCCAGCCAGGGGTGCTGTCTGTATGGAGTTTGCACATACTCCCCATGTCTGTGTGGGTTTTCTCTGAGTAATGCAGTTTCTCCCACATCCCAAAGCTGAGCATGTAGGTTGATTGGCATGTCTACATTGTCCCAGTGTGGGTGTGAGTATGTGCTTGGGTGTACCCTGCTATGGGATGGCGTACTACTATCCAGGGCTGGGTCTTGCTTTGGGCCCTGAGCTACAGGGAGAGGCTCAGACACCTGTGACCCAGAACTGGAGTGAATAAGTTGCAAAATGAATGAAAGTCACATCTGTCTTTCTATGTTTTATAGTCTGTTACTTCCCTTTTTTTTTTGAGCTGGTGTCTCACTCAGTCGCCCAGACTGGAGTGCAGTGGCTGCTCCCGGCCACCGCAACCTCGACCTGCTAGGCTCCAGCAATCCTTCTGGCTCAGCCTTCCAAGGAGCTGGAACTACAGGCATGTGCTACCACACCCAGCTAATTTTTT
>NW_007207602.1:0-1022 GCF_000164805.1 Carlito syrichta | reverse complement strand
CATTTTTTAATCTAGTCCTCTTTTGACGGGCAGCATGGCTGTTTCCAGGCTCTTGCTATTGTGAACAATGCTGTGATAAACATGCATGTGCAGGTATCATTTTTATAGAGTGATTTGTGTTCTTCAGGATATATTCCCAGTAGGGGGATTGCGGGGTCATATGGGAGGTTGGTATTTAGAGCTTTTACGAATCGCCACACGGCTTTCCACAGAGGTTGCACTAGTTTACACTCCCACCAACAGTGTAGAAGTGTTCCCTTTTCACCACACCCTCTCCAGCAGCTGTTATTTTTTGAGTTGTTGATAATTGCCATTCTGACTGGGGTTAGGTGGTATCTCAGTGTGGTTTTGATTTGCATCTCCCTGATGATTAGTGAGGTTGAACATTTCTTCATGTGTTTGTTGGCTGCTCAGATGTCTTCCTTTGTGAAGTGTCTGTTCATATCTTTTGCCCATTTTATAATGGGGTTGTTTGTTTTTTTCTTTTCAGCACGTTTGAGTTCCTTGTAGATCCAGGATGTTAAGCCTTTGTCGGACCTGCAGTTGGCAAATACTTTTTCCCAGTCTGTAGACTGTCTCCCTGCTCTCTTGATGGTTTCTTTGGCTTTGCAGAAGCTTATCAGTTTAATAAGGTCCCACTTGTCTATTTTCTCTCTTATGAGCTGTGGGTTTTGTTCAGGAATTGGATGCCAGTTCCGATTTTCATGAGGGTTTTTCCTTCATTTTCTAAGGTTCTTATGGTTTGAGGTTTTACATTTAGATCTCTGATCCATTTGGAGTTAACCTTTGTGCATGGGGATAGATAGGGGTCCTGTTTCAATCTTCTGCATGTGGTCAGTCAGTTTTCCCAGCACCATTTACTGAATAGGGTCTTCTCTCCCCAGTGGTAGGTGGTGGAGGCTTTGTCAAAGATGAGTTGGTTGAGAAATTGAGGTTTTGCTTCTGGAATCTCAATTCTATTCCATTGATCTATATGCCTGTTCCTATACCAATACCAAGCTGTTTTGATGATTGTAGCTTTA
>NW_007207601.1:0-828 GCF_000164805.1 Carlito syrichta | reverse complement strand
TTACATTTAGTCTCTGATCCATTTGGAGTTAGCCTTTGTGCATGGGGATAGATAGGGGTCCTGTTTCAATCTCTGCATGTGGTCAGCCAGTTTTCCCAGCACCATTTACTGAATAGGGTCTTCTCTCCCCAGTGGTAGGTGGTGGAGGGTTTGTCAAAGATGAGTTGGTTGAGAAATTGAGGTTTTGCTTCTGGAATTTCAATTCTGTTCCATTGATCTATATGCCTGTTCCTGTACCAATACCAAGCTGTTTTGATGATTGTAGCTTTATAGTAAAGTTTGAAATCTGGTATTGTGATACCACCTGCTTTGTTTTTTTTGCTGAGGATTGTTCTGGCTATTCTTGGATGTTTGTGTTTCCATATGAATTCCTGTGTTGTTTTTTCTAGGTCTGAGAAGAATGTTGTTGGTAATTTAATGGGTATTGCATTGAATTTGTAGATTGCCTTAGGTAAGACGGACATCTTCACAATGTTGATTCTTCCGATCCATGAGCATGGGATATTTTTCCACTTGTTCGTGTCAGATTTGATTTCTTTGAGCAGTGTTTTGTAATTTTCATTGTAAAGGTCTTTGTTGTCTCTGGTTAGGAAGATGTCAAGGTATTTCATTTTTTTTTGTGTGGCTATTGTGAATGGAACTGTGTTTTTTTATTTGGGTTTCTGATTGTTATTGGTGTAGAGAAATGCAATTGTCTTTTGTACATTTATTTTGTATCCTGAGACTTTGCCAAAGGCCTTTATCAATGTAAGGAGGTTTTTGACAGATTCTCTTGGGTTTTCAAGGTACACAATCATATCATCTGCATAGAGAGATAACTTGACTTCG
>NW_007207600.1:0-770 GCF_000164805.1 Carlito syrichta | reverse complement strand
CACTGTACATCTTTGGTAAAGAGGTTGCCAATAAAATAAAATTTCAAATATTTCCCATATTTTATACTTTTTTAAAAATAAAAACAAACTCATTATTCTAAGGCTGTGTTCAGACAACAGATGTCCAAATTTACTCTAACTTTAAAATTATGAGTGATCCATCCTCAAACAGCTTGTAGATTTCCTGCGAGGGTACCCCATTTCCACACTTTTGTGACCCTAAATAACTCCCCATTGAGAACTGATTTTGAGTGGTTGGGAAGAGGAAAAACTTCCTCTTTCCGACCCCTAATGCCTCTACCTACTTGTAGCTTCTTAGAATTCCTTTTAACAAAGGACCACATTTTTTATTCCATAAAAATACTTGAAATACAAATATTTGTGTAACTGAAAAAAAAAACTCAATACAAATCTGCTGACTTAAGTCACAATAAGGGGGAAATAGCTTATCAAATCTTTTCCAGGGATAGGTTCTGATGGTTCCATGGAGGAAAAAGGCACTGGGGAGAGTAGAACAAATGTTGTCTAATTTACATTTTTGCTTGAGGCTGCCTGTTTCTGAATTTAATGCAAGTATCCACCTGATCAGCACCCAGGGATTTGTTCTTAGCACTTAGAACTCTATCTGCTCTTTCCTTCCACTACCAGAACCTCACCTCCTCCTCCTCCTCCTCCTGCATGCTTTTTGGCCCCCAACCATCACTCTACCAAATACAGTTCTGGCTTAGTCCTTGCCTGTCTCAAAGAGGCCATTCTGAATGGAATATAAC
>NW_007207599.1:0-965 GCF_000164805.1 Carlito syrichta | reverse complement strand
GCTAGAGCATTTCCTGCCCAGGTTCCAGGTAACAGCAATAGTGGCACCTCTGTGTCTGTCCCTCTGCTAGATATCAGCATCCATTTCTCTCACTGCACTCTCACTTTAGCCACTGCTAATGTTGACCTGGCATCAAAGATGGTGGTGGGACTGGGTGCTAGGCGCTGAGCCCCAGCTGCTCCCTGTGGCTTCTTTTAGAGAAGGGTCCCATTGACTCCCCAAAATGGCACTTGCTCCAACACTGCTGCAAGAAGGTCTGGGGTCAGAACAGGAGGAATTGTAACCGCTTTACCTGGCGAGCTCAGGTCACTTGTTTCTGAGTTCATAGTCAGACACTCGCACATTCACTTAGACACACACACACACACACTCACACACACATGCTAATTCGTCCTTGCATACACTCACTTAAACAGAGACTCATACACTCCAACTGGCTCCATTGCCATCTTCCTGAAACCCCACCTCACCATCTTCCCAGTGTACATTTCTTTTCAGTTTTTTTTTAACTGGAGTTCACTGAGCTTCTTAAACTTATGTGAACATTTTACTTATCAGATTTTGGAAATTTTGAGCCATTATGTTTTCAGAAAAGCTCTCTGCTCCTTTCTCTCTCTTCTCCTTTTAAAATTATAATGCACATATTGGCCTCCTTGATGGTAGCTCATAAGTCCATTATGACCTCTTTTCTTTTCTTCATATTTGGTCTTGTTGCTTTCCTAACTCGATAATTTCAAATGACCTACCTTCAAGTTAACCACATGCCTGTGGTTCCAGCTACTTGGAAGGCTGAGGCAGAAGGATCGCTTGAGCCCAGCAGGTCAAGGCTGTGGTGGCAGTGAGCATGCCACTGCATTCCAGCCTGAGCCGCAGAGTGAAACTCTGACTCAAAAAAACAAACCAACTAACAAAAAAACAAAATAATTGGCTTTTGAAGAAGTATGTAAGTGTTCCAGGGAGCAGAG
>NW_007207598.1:0-1157 GCF_000164805.1 Carlito syrichta | reverse complement strand
GGGCTCAGGCAACCCACTCACCTCAGCTTCCCAAAGGCGCGGGATTACAGGCTGAGCCACCGAGCCGGGCTCCCTTACCCCCTTTCGATCTCCCCCTTCCGATGACCAGTGTTGTCTCATTCTTTGTGTGTGTGTTGGAGTCTCACTCTGTAACCTAGACTCGGGCAATCCTTCCACCTCAGCCTTCCAAGTACCTAGAACTCCAGGCATGTGCTACCATGCCTGGTTTATTTTTGATTTATTGTAGAGACGATGTTTCACCGAGTGGCCCGGCTGATCTTGACCTCCTGGGCTCAGGCACTCCTCTGTCCTAGGCCTCCAAAAGTGCAGGGATGACAGGCTGAGCCACGGCACTCGGCCTTTATCTCATCTTTATGTCCATAGGTACATAGTGTTTAGCTCTCTCATATAAGTGAGAGAATGTGGTATTTGGTTTTCTTCTGCATTAACTTGCTTAGGATTGCGGCATCCGGCTGCATCCACGTTGTTGCGAGAGACGTGACTTGATTCTTTATGGCTGTGTAGCATTCCATGGTGTATTTGTGTTATGTTTTCTCTGATGCGATCCGTTGCTGATGAGCACCTAGATTGATTTCATGTGTTTTCTACTGTGAATACTGCCACGACATACGTTTGTGTGGCAGGTATCTTTTGGTGAAAGGATTTATGTTTCATTGGATGTATGCCCAGTATTGGTATTGCTGGGGTTGCGTGGTGAATCTATTTTTAAATCTTTCAGCAAACTCCAAAACTGCTTTGCAAAGGACTGAACTAGCTTTCGTTCTGACCAACAGTGTGTGAGTGATACTTTTCTGCACAACCTCCTCAACATCTGACATTTTTTGACTTATTGACAATAGCCGTCTTACTGGTGAGAGATGATATCTCATTGGGAATCTGGTCTGCATTTCTCTGATGATTATCGATGTTAAATATTCTTTTCATTTGTTTGCTAGCTGCTTGTTTCCTATTGTAAAATGTCTGTCGATGTTCTTAGCTCACTTTTTTAATGAGGTTGATTTTTTTCTTTTTGGGATTTTTAAGTTTCTTACTGACTCTGAATATTATGGCTTTGTCGGATGCATGGTTTGCAAATATTTTCTCCCGTTTGGTGGATTGTCTGTGTACTCCGTTGAATGTTTGTTTTTGCTATGCAT
>NW_007207597.1:0-1113 GCF_000164805.1 Carlito syrichta | reverse complement strand
GGTAACCAGACAAGCCATGGGGACTAGCCCACCTGCTTGCCTGTTCTGGACGTTCTCTCATGTGGGAAGAGTCTTCACCACTTTTCATTTTGGGCCCCTGTAGCTCTTTTACACATAGGTCTGTATTAATCTACTCAGGCAGCCACAGCGGAGTATCACAAACTGAGGATGTGAACAGCAGGACTTTTATTTTCTCACAGCTCTGGAGGTTGTAAAGTTCAAGATCAAGGTTCCAGGTGATTAGGCTGCCAGAGGGCTGCTCTTCCTGGCTTGCAGATGGCTGTTTTCTCACTAAGTCCTCACATGGTCTTTCCTCAGTGAGTGTAGAGTGGGGGTGGGGAGAAAGAGAGAGAGGAAGAGGTAGAAAAAGAGATTGACACAGAAAGAAAGAAAAGGAGAAAGAAAAAAGAAGAGAAAGAGAGACAGACAAAAGGAACAGGGAGAGAGAGAGAAAGAGAGGGAGAGAGAGATAGACAAAAAGGAAGAGGGGGAGAGAGAGAGAGAGAGAAAGAGAGAGAGGGAGAGAGATAGACAAAAAGAGAAGAGAAAGAAAAAGAGAGAGAGAGAGAAATGGGAAAAGAGAAAGGGAAGGGAAAGGAGAGAGAAATAGAGAAAAGGGGGGAGAGACAGAGGGATAGTCAAAGAAAGGAAGACAGAGGAGAGAGAAAGGGAGAGAGAGAGAGAGAAAGAGAGAGCACACTTCCTTTGGTATGTCCAAGACAGACTGGACTTGGGAAGACTTAGATAGTGAGTCTGGCTGGGATTGTCTTTGTAGAGATTCCCTCTGTGGGGAGGAGGTGGGAAGCAGGGAATGTCTACACACAATGTTCACAGAGTGGATACAGGTACAGATAGTTTCAGGAATGGGGGTTCTTATTCCAGCATGTGTACTACACCCTCATCTGCCTACTGACTCCTGGAACTAAATAATGGGGGAGGAGTCTACTCAGGCCTATTAATTTCCCCAGGGGTCAGACACTATCTGGAGTTCAGAGACAACATCTCAGAGCCCCAGATCTGAAGTCCATGACTGTGGGACCCTTGGGGGTGACTCCCACTCCCTGGAGTGTTTCCCGGAGTCCACCATACCCAGGAATCTAGGAAAGAAGGAAG
>NW_007207596.1:0-603 GCF_000164805.1 Carlito syrichta | reverse complement strand
TCCACAAAAAATAATAATCTTTGGGAAAATAAAGAATAATCTTTTATCCCTATTTCCCTGACAGAACCCAGTGCAGACACATACGTGCCTACCTGCATTCAAGAGCTTTCTAAATAAGACCGCCCTGACATGAGTCTCTTCCTTCTCCCATTCTTGTATACCTACCTATAAACATGTTACCTTCACATAGTCAGTCTACCTTCCAAGTGCAGCTTGAATGCCCTTCTTCGGGAAGTCTTTGGAACCTTGTTGATCTTTTTCAGGATGCATTCATTTGTTTCAATCATTTGTTAATCAAACATCTAGGTGCCCACTAGTCTGTGCCCTCAAAGAGTTTTATGTTCTAGCAGGGAAAACATATTTGAGGAGTGCTGAAAATTCAGGAATCAAGTAGGGGGTCTGCAACCAAAGATAACAGGGAGCTCTGGGGCTGGGCTTTTGAGGGGGTGTCATTCAAAAAGAAGGAACCAGCTCTTCAGAGAACCGGAAGGGACATTCCTACTGAGCCACATGAGTGGAAAGACACAGAGGCAAGAAAGAGCTGACTGGTGAGAGGTGGCCACAGAAAGAAGGTTCATGGAGATGCGCACGGGGAGGGGGAGA
>NW_007207595.1:0-876 GCF_000164805.1 Carlito syrichta | reverse complement strand
TGTGGTGTGGGGCGGTGGTGGAGGCATGACTCAGTGAAAGGATGAGAAGGAGAAGGTGGGTGCAGAGGCTGAAAGACAGGAGTCCTAGCATCAGAAAGCACAGGCAAGCTCCAACACAGGGTAATGACCATGACAGCCACGTGCCCTCGATGAGCAGAAAAAAAGAGTGATTGCCTGAGGGAGGGCTGAGGTCACTTGGGAATTGAGCGGATCTGAGAAGCCATCAGGAAGCAGGTGCTGGAATGGGGGTGTCTCTGTCAGTGGGGGTGGGGCTGGGGGTAGGCACAGCAGAGCCTCCTGGCAAGGCTGAGAGTCAGAGACCGGGTGGGGCTGAGTGTGTGTATATGTGTGTGTGTGTGTGTGTGTGTGGTGTAAGACAGAGAGAGAGACAGAGAGACATAGAGAGGGAAATAGGGAGGGACAGAGACAGAGAAAGAGACAGAGTGACAGAGATAGAAACAGAGAGATAAAGACAGAGAGACAAAGAGAGAGAAGGATAAAGACAGAGGTAGACAGAGAGCCTTTGCGCCTACCTGCTCCTTTTCATCCTTTCCCTGAGTCAGCAACAGAGAGAGACACAGAGAGAGAGACAGGGAGAGATAGAGACAGTTATGGAGAGAGACAGAGACAAAGAGAGAGGGACAGAGAGACAGAGATAAAGAGAGATAGAGACAGAGAGACAGAGAGGACAAAGATAGAGAGCTAGACAGAGAGAGAGAGTGACAGAGAGACAGAGACAGAGAGAGATAGACCGAGAGAAAGAGACAAAGAGAGACAGAGACAGTTACAGAGACAGAGAGTGTCAGAGACTAAGGGACAGAGAGGGAGGAACAGAGACAGAGAGAAAGGCAGAGACAGACAGTGACAGAGACAGAA
>NW_007207594.1:0-763 GCF_000164805.1 Carlito syrichta | reverse complement strand
CAGAGAGCCTTTGCGCCTACCTGCTCCTTGTCATCTTTTCCCTGAGTCAGCCACAGAGAGAGACACAGAGAGAGAGACAGGGAGAGATAGAGACAGTTATGGAGAGAGACAGAGACAAAGAGAGAGGGACAGAGAGACAGAGATAAAGAGAGATAGAGACAGAGAGACAGAGAGGACAAAGATAGAGAGCTAGACAGAGAGAGAGAGTGACAGAGAGACAGAGACAGAGAGAGATAGACCGAGAGAAAGAGACAAAGAGAGACAGAGACAGTTACAGAGACAGAGAGTGTCAGAGACTAAGGGACAGAGAGGGAGGAACAGAGACAGAGAGAAAGGCAGAGACAGACAGTGACAGAGACAGAGAGACAGAAACAAAGAGAGATGGAGACAGATAATGGCAGAGACAGCGAGCTAGACAGAGAGAGTGTGGCAGAGAGACAGAGACAGAGAGAGACAGTTACAAGAGAGACAGAGAGACAAAGAGAGAGAGAGAGAGGGACAGAGACAGAGAGATAGAGACAGATAGGGAGAAGGACAGAAAGAGAGATAGAGACAGAGTAGGAGACAATTAGAAACAGAGACAGATACTAGAGTAAGAGAGATGGAGAGAGACACACAGAGACAAAGAGAGAGAGAGAGAAACAGAGACAGAGAGACAGAGAGAAGATGGATGAATGCAATATATTGTCTCTTAGGGGTCAGGCAAGCAGCGGAAACACTTTCTCCTGGGTGAGATATCCCATCTGAAGACGCTTTCATTTCA
>NW_007207593.1:0-441 GCF_000164805.1 Carlito syrichta | reverse complement strand
TATAAACTAAGAGACAGCACAATTATTTTTATTGTACAAAAAATGACCATATTTGGTAAAAAGCATATGCAAAGTTGGAAAATATTTGGGTGTAAAAGCAGCAGTTGTTATTAATTCCTTGATTTTTCCTCTTGTTTTGACAATGGTAGGCTATGGGTGAGGAGAGACATACCTTGTCCTTACTCCCACCTTCATGCTCTGAAATCATATTGATATTATCCTTACTCCTGGGAGAGAAAAACCAAAATTGTTTGCTATCATTCTGTATAATTAAAAGCAGAGGGAAGGAAGGAGGGAGGAAGGAAAAAGAAAGAAGGAAGGAAGGCAAGGAAGGAGGAAAAATAACCTATGTATTGGACACTAAGTAAAGTTGTCTCTGGCATACTGACTTAGGCAAGAGTCACCTTATGCTGAATTAGAAAGAATTGCTAATCATTATGT
>NW_007207592.1:0-1156 GCF_000164805.1 Carlito syrichta | reverse complement strand
ACTTGAAGAATACTTGATCTCTCTGAACCTCACCCTCACCATTTATAAAAGTGAATCCAATGTATTCAGAATGACCTAGAGATGACTGAGAAAACAGAAGGCAGTAATGTGCAAAGGACCTTTATCTGTGGCCGTTCAAGCTAGGCATACCATTATGGCAGTCAGTTCTGTTAAACACCACCCGTAATTTGGAGAGTCAGTCCTGACTCACAGCTTCAGAGCAAGAGAACTCCAATGCCTATGAAAAAAAGGTTATTATTTTTTTTCTTTTCTAAAACTTTGGGTTAGTGGAAATTTTGGATATAACTACTATAATCATTGATGTGCAAGATAACTTGTTATAATAATTCTCTTAGTAATTAGCTTTAGCTCACAAACTCTACCAGATGAAGCGTTTAAGCAGGAAACGAACAGTAAATTGAACAAGGCCTTAAACCAGGTTAATTCTATATAAGGAGACTTTTCATAGCTATGTGATAACATAAAGTCTATAAAAATATTTTATCTTCTAGTAAATATTACTATTATAATTGATTTAAAATTTTAGATACTGTTTTGCAATTTTAGTTGTATCTTATTATTAAACCAGATTTATTTACAAAACATAGTAGGTAAATATAGTCTTAATATAATATTAGTCTGGGCTCGGTGGCTCAGCCTATAATCCCCAGGGCTTTGGGAAGCCAAGGTGAGAGGATTGCTTGAGCCCACAGGTTCAAGACCCACCCGGGCAACTTGGTGAGACCTCATCTCTAAAATAAATCAAAATAGCTGGGCGTGGTGGTGTGCGCCAGTAGTTCTGGCTACTTGGGAGTCTGAGGTGAAAGGCTCACCGGAGCCCAGCAGGTTGAGGCTGCGGTAGCTGGGAGGGTGCCACTGCACTCCAGTCTGGGCAACAGAGTGAGACTCCAGGTCAAAAAAATAAAATAAGAAATAAAATGAAATAAAATATTAGAGTTACTTTATCAAAAGATATATTCATAGTATGACTTAGAGATCTCAGAAACATGAGAAGTAGTAGTTACACTTCATCCATGAAATTATTAGCTTAATTCTAGCATTTTCTCTGATATATATAATTCCTTTCTTTACGTTAATTCAATGCAGTGAACCCTTTATTCAAAAATAAGAAAGAAGGCCTCAATCTGCTTAAAAG
>NW_007207591.1:0-771 GCF_000164805.1 Carlito syrichta | reverse complement strand
AATTTCTGTTCCTTTCCATTTTCCTCATGTGTGTTTGTAGGGATATAAATTCCCCTCTTATTACAGCTTTAAGGCATCCCAGAGATTTTGGTAAGATGTTTCTTTATTTTCATTTGTTTCCAGGTATTTTTTGATCTCTATTTTGATGTCATCATTGACCCAGGAGTTATTTAGCATCATGCTGTTTAGTGTCCATGTCTTTGTGGGTTTTGGGGGGACTTTGTTGGTGTCAATGTTTATTTTTATTCCACTGTGGTCCGAAAAGGTGCATGGCAGAATTTCAGTCCTTTTAACTTTGCTTATACTTGATTTGTGTCCAATTATGTGGTCGATCTTAGAATATGTTCCATGTGGTGATGAGTAGAATGTGTATTCTGTGGTCTTTGGATGGAGTGTTCTGTAGGTATCAATTAAGTCCATTTGGTCCAAAGTTACATTGAGGTTCCGGATCTCCTTGCCGATTTTTTGTCCTGATGATCTGTCTAGGGTTGTGAGTGGGGTATTGAAGTCCCCAGTTATGATAGTGTTAGAGCCAATATCTTTCTTTAGTTTTCCAAGAAGCTGCTTTATGAAAGTTGGCGCACCTATGTTGGGTGCATATATATTTAGAATAGATATTTCTTGTTGATGGATTGAGCCTTTTATCATTATGTAGTGGCCTTCTGTATCTTTCTTGATTTTTAATAGTTTGAAGGGTATTTTGTCTGAAATTAAGATGGCTACTCCTGCTTTCTTTTGTATTCCGTTCGCCTGGAAGTTTGTTCCCATCCT
>NW_007207590.1:0-635 GCF_000164805.1 Carlito syrichta | reverse complement strand
CATCATGAGTAAAAACATTTCTGAGGCCTCCCCAGAAGCCAAGAAGATGGCAGTGTCATGCAGAACAGTGAGCTAATAAACCTTTTTTTCTTTATAAATTACCCAGACTGAGGTATTCCTTTATAGAAATGCAAAACTGATTCATACAAAGAGAGAAGGCATTCTCTCTCTATAGATATATAATGCATATGAATAATAAACGAATTCTCCATTCTTTTTTCTCCAAGACTTATCTTTTTTCTATAAATAGAGATTATGTCTATTATTTTAGTTAAGATAATGAACACTTTTGCAAGGGCAATTTAATTCCTCAAAGTAGCATATTTTCTAAGTTTCCAATACAGTGTTTTGTTTTGTTTTGTTTAGATGTCTGTATTAGTCAGGGCCCCTGAAAGAGAGAGAGAGAGAGATTTATTATGTAAATTGGCTACATGATTATGGAGGTTGAGAAATCCAACCCCAACCATTGCCATCTGCAAGCTGGAGAACCAGGAAAGTCAGTGTTGCAATTTAGTCCAAGTCTGAAAGCCTAAGAACCAGAAGAGCCAATTATGTAAGTCCCACAGACCCAACAACTATGACTTCGGATGTTAGAGACAGGAAAGAGGCGAGAGCTGTGCCAGCTGAAGTGGGGG
>NW_007207589.1:0-594 GCF_000164805.1 Carlito syrichta | reverse complement strand
TATCTGGAAAGATGAATCGATTTCTATATTCACCCTGTGCTACTTTTTTAGGTAACAAATGATATTGATATTTCATTTTTACAATTAGCATTTCTATTCATAGAGTGGCATGCTTTTTTTCATGTTTACTGGCCATTAGTAATTGAAAAAGTAATCTGTCTCTGACCTTTTAAATGAAAGTTGTATTAATTTCCTTACTGGCATTTGTAAGATTGTTTAACAGAATATACATGTCACCCTTTTGTCATGTGTTTCAACATGTTTCTGGTTGTCATTATCTTTTAAATTTTGCTTGTGTTTGTCATGTGAACAATTTCCATTGTATGCAACATGAATCTGTGACAATATGATTAAGACTGCTGCTTTTTAATTTGTGCTTAAAACTTTCTTACCCATTCCAATGAGTTATTGTCTACATTTTCTTTGGATATTACAGTTTTCATGTCATTTTCTAAGCTTATTTAGAGGTTATTAGGAAATGGAAAGAAGAAGGCAGATTTGAGAGACATTTAAAATTGACTGCTAGATGGTCTGGGAGGAAGGGAGAAATGTGAATGGGGAGGGGGTGGGGAGGAGAGAGAGAAGTCAAGGAGG
>NW_007207588.1:0-855 GCF_000164805.1 Carlito syrichta | reverse complement strand
TACTTTTTAGGTAACAAATGATATGATATTTCATTTTACAATTAGCATTTCTATTCATAGAGTGGCATGCTTTTTTTCATGTTTACTGGCCATTAGTAATTGAAAAAGTAATCTGTCTCTGACCTTTTAAATGAAGGTTGTATTAATTTCCTTACTGGCATTTGTAAGATTGTTTAACAGAATATACATGTCACCCTTTTGTCATGTGTTTCAACATGTTTCTGGTTGTCATTATCTTTTAAATTTTGCTTGTGTTTGTCATGTGAACAATTTCCATTGTATGCAACATGAATCTGTGACAATATGATTAAGACTGCTGCTTTTTAATTTGTGCTTAAAACTTTCTTACCCATTCCAATGAGTTATTGTCTACATTTTCTTTGGATATTACAGTTTTCATGTCATTTTCTAAGCTTACTTAGAGGTTATTAGGAAATGGAAAGAAGAAGGCAGATTTGAGAGACATTTAAAATTGACTGCTAGATGGTCTGGGAGGAAGGGAGAAATGTGAATGGGGAGGGGGTGGGGAGGAGAGAGAGAAGTCAAGGAGGCTGTCAAGGAAGGCACCAGTAAGAATGGACATCATTACCATAACAAACAATAACAGATGGTGGTGAGGATTTGGGAGAAAAGGAATGCTTTTACACTGCTGGTGGAAATGCAAACTGGTGCAGCCTCTTTGGAAGACGGTGTGGAATTCCTGAAAGAACTAGAAATTGACCTTCCATATGACCCAGCAATTCCTCTATTGGGAATATTCCCGGAGGAACTCAAATCATTCTACAAAAAAAGATACCTGCACGCGTATGTTTGTTGCACCTCTATTCACAATAGCAAGAACATGGAACCAACCGA
>NW_007207587.1:0-755 GCF_000164805.1 Carlito syrichta | reverse complement strand
TTGTTGAGAATTTTAGCATCTATGTCATCAAAGATATTGGCCTGTAGCTCTCTTTCTTTGTTGGATCTTTATCTGGCTTTGGGTATCAATGTGATGTTGGCTTCATAAAATGATTTGGGGAGAGTTCCATCTTTTTCAATCACCTGGAATACCTTCAGTAGGATTGGTATCAGTTCCTCCTTGAATGTCTTGTAGAATTCTGCTGGAAAGCCATCTGGACCAGGGCTTTTTTTTTGTAGGAAGTTTTCTTATTACATAATCGATTTCCTTGATTGTTATTGGTCTATTTAGGGTCTCAATTTCTTCTTGTTCCAACCTAGGCAGGTTGTGTGATGTCAGAAAGTCCTCCATTTCCTTATGGTTTTCAGGTATGTTTCCATACAAGTGTATGTAGTATTCTCTAATGATCTTTTGTATCTCTTCAGGGTCAGATGTGACTTCATCTTTTGTGCTTCTGATTATGCTTATTTGGTTTTTTTCTCATTTTTTCTTGGTCAGTCTATCTAGGGGACCATCGATCTTGTTTACCCTCTCAAAGAACCAGCTTTCTGTTTCATTGATTTTTTGTATTATCTTTTTGTCTTCTATGTCCTGGATTTGGGCTTTTATTTTGGTGATCTTTTATTTTGGATTCCTCTGCTGAAATTAGGGTTTTTGTGGTCTTGCTTTTCCAGCTTCTTTAGGTGGCTTGTTAGGTTGTGAATTTCTGTTCCTTCCATTTTCTTCATGTGTGTTTGTAGGGATATAAATTCCTT
>NW_007207586.1:0-829 GCF_000164805.1 Carlito syrichta | reverse complement strand
AAAAAAAAAAAAAAAAGAAGGGGCTCATGGTAGGAATTTTCCTTTCTCAGGTCAGTTGGGATAGAATACAACCCCAGCACATGAAGCTCAGTTAAACGAGTCTTCCAGCAGGTCTTGTTAAAGAGAACAGTGTGCTCTGGCATATTTCAATTAAAAAATTCCCTGCTGGAAGCATGGGGAGATTTTTCTCTGTTTTTTTGCCATGAGACACTGGTGCAGCTCCGGAATCTCAAACTGACAAAAATGTGGGACTCCATGACTGGCCTCCAGGGATTTTCCCTCGCAAGTTTTCCATGCTGTGCCTTCAGCAGTTCATCAATTAGAGCTCAGGTTTTCCTACCTTAGTGCTGGCTCCTGTGGAGGTTTCAATCCTTGGGTTTCTGCTTCAGAAAGCTGTGATATATGCATTCTGCAGTCTGTCTCTTCAAGTTCTGGAGCAGTGGTTTTCCCTGAAATCTCAACTCTCTGAAGGATCTAAGAAGAGTTGCCCATTTTCTGTTTGTTCAGCTTTTTACTTATTATTAGGATAGAATATCTACTCCAAGCTTGTTGCCTGTGGTGCAGGGAAACTGGAAATCATTCTCATCTTTTAAGTTCAATTCCCCTCCATAGCTGAGTAAATATGAACCATTCTGGGAGGTGGAGGAATGGGCAATGGAGAAAACATGACCAGAAAAGAAAAGGGTGTATAGGTGTGCTCTGAATGTGAGGGTCTCAGAGACAGTGGGACATGATAAAGAGAGCCACCGGAGTGCACAGTCTGCCCTGGCCATCACTTTCTCCCTGGGTACAACAGGATGGGATTGCTTCTTAATAAATAACTAGGGAG
>NW_007207585.1:0-996 GCF_000164805.1 Carlito syrichta | reverse complement strand
CATAATTTGACTTTCTTTTTTTTTTTTTTTACCTGGATACATCTATCTATCTCTATTGCTGATACTCTGACAGGACTTCCAGAACAATGCTAAATAGAAGGGGTGAGAGTGTACCTCCGTGTCTAATTCTAGTTTTAGAAGATACGCTTTCCTAGTAGATACACAGGTTAATACAACAGAACAGAGAGCCCAGAAATAAAGCTGCTCACCTACAACCAATACCCATCGATCTTGGTAAAGTGGACAGAAATAATCACCGATGAAAGGACACTCTCTATTATGCATAGTTCTGGGAGAATCGGCTGAGCATACGCAGAAGGAAGAAGCTAAGCACTCATCTGTCACCACCTGCAAGAAGGAGCTGTAGGTGCGTTTAAGATGGAAATGTAATACCTCAAACAATACACATGTAGAAGAAAACCCATGAGACACACTGCAAGATATTGGCCTAAGCAACACATTTATTTCTGAGTCTGCAAAAGCAAACGTAACGAACAAAAACGGACAAGTAGAACTTCATTAAGCTAAAATGCGTATGCATAGCAAAAACAAACATTCAACGGAGTACACAGACAATCCACCAAACGGGAGAAAATATTTGCAAACCATGCATCCGACAAAGCCATAATATTTTGAGTCAGTAAGAAACTTAAAAATCCCAAAAAGAAAAAAATCAACCTCATTAAAAAAGTGAGCTAAGAACATCGACAGACATTTTACAATAGGAAACAAGCAGCTAGCAAACAAATGAAAAGAATATTTAACATCGATAATCATCAGAGAAATGCAGACCAGATTCCCAATGAGATATCATCTCTCACCAGTAAGACGGCTATTGTCAATAAGTCAAAAAATGTCAGATGTTGATGAGGTTGTGCAGAAAAGTATCACTCACACACTGTTGGTCAGAACGAAAGCTAGTTCAGTCCTTTGCAAAGCAGTTTTGGAGTTTGCTGAAAGATTTAAAAACAGATTCACCACGCAACCCAGCAATCC
>NW_007207584.1:0-585 GCF_000164805.1 Carlito syrichta | reverse complement strand
AGTACCAAAATCTGACAAATCCCCAACAAGCCAGAGTCTCCTGGTGCCCCTCATGACTGCTTTATCTCAGATGTGACCTAGTGTAAAGGGAGATGGAATGGGGCCTGGTTGTCCCACACCATAGCTCTTCACCTCACAGTTCATGGTGGTCTGCACAGACATTGTCAATACAGTCCATGCCAGAAACCAGTCCCAGGGAGGGGTCAACCTTCCCACAAAGCCATGTGCTGGCAGAGAGCTGGTAGACACACCCCTGGCTGTCAGCACTCTACAGATAAATGAGCAGGAGGCTCTTGCTGGAACTCCATCCCCTACAGTGGCCTTGCCACTCCCTAAGAAGGCATCCTGAAGTTCTCCAGCTGGCAGAAGAGGGGCCCACCTGCCAGACAGACCAGCATTGCTTGGGATAGTTGTGTCTATAACTTTTCTTCTCCACAGTGCTCCATGTTACAAGAGATGGGTCCCAGGAGACCACCACTTTGGTACAAGGGGAGGCTGGACCACATGCCACGTGGTATCAGGATGTATGAAGATGCTGCCTCCTGGGATGAGTCCAGTCCAGTCCACCCCACAGGCCCCAGAGAA
>NW_007207583.1:0-792 GCF_000164805.1 Carlito syrichta | reverse complement strand
AAATAATAATTCGAACCAAATTGAAAAATGCCATAACTTCTCTTTCAATATGTGTGGTGAAAATAGACAACTGGGCTAACATTTATTCTTTTGAGTTGATGACAACTTCTGTATCTTTCCCCCTCAAATGAACGTTAAAACGGGAAAATTAAACTATTGACAAAAAGAGGCTGCCTTAGAAGTTACAAATTATATCAATCTAGATATTTCCTGATTAGATAAAATATGAGATCACATGAAACTTAGTACTTTAAAGATTATTAATATATACTGATGGACTACAGAGCTGTATTTAAATTCCATCAGGATGATGTTATTTATCCAAAAAATTCTGCAGGCCGATATAGCAATTCATGAATCATTATTTATGTTTAAATATTTATAAATCAACTCGTTGCTCCCTGGTTTAACACTGAAACTCTATCATCATACTTGATTTGGACTCTAAGGAGCCTGCATAATGCATTTCAGAAGACTTGCACACCCCCACACAATTCTGGATTAATAGCCAAACAAACAAGGAGTAATTGTCTCCACTCCAGGGAAACGTAAGTGATAACATCAATCTGACCTTTGCTTAACACTTACTGCTTACTTCTCACACATTCTCCACAACAAAGTTTCCTCTCCCAGAGGCAGTTCATTGCAGAATATTTATCACATGCTCATTCATCCACAGAAAGAGAAATTTAGTGATTAACAGGATAACAGATAAGGTGAGAAATGATAAGTTATCCCACGATCAAATGAAGAGAGGATGTAAAGGGGCCTGGCCACTCCAGCTATCATGAA
>NW_007207582.1:0-1043 GCF_000164805.1 Carlito syrichta | reverse complement strand
CTGCATGCTGTCTAGAGATCACTAACATTGTTATAAATAAATCCCTGCTGCTATGGATTCTGGAGCATACTATGTAGAGTAGCCAATGTAAGAAGAAATTCACAAATCAGTGCCTATAATTCAGTGCATATTGGTTGAATATCCCTAATTCAAAATTATTGGGACCAGAGTGTTTCAGATTTCAGACTGTGTTTTTCAGATATTGAAGTACTTATATTATACTTACTGAGTTTATCTAATTCAAAAATCCAAAATCTGTTGGTACTCAAAAAATTCAGATTTTGTAGCATTTCAGAATTTGAGTTAGGAGTGCTCAATCTGTTATTTCCACAAACAAGTGGAAAAATATCCTGTGCTCATGGATTGGAAGAACCAACATTGTGAAGATGTCCATCTTACCTAAGGCAATCTACAAATTCAATGCAATACCCATCACATTACCAGCAACATTCTTCTCAGACCTGGAAAAGACAACACAAGAATTCATATGGAAACACAAACGTCCAAGAATAGCCAGAACAATCCTCAGCAAAAAAAAAAACAACAAAGCAGGTGGTATCACATTACCAGACTTCAAACTTTACTATAAAGCTACAATCATCAAAACAGCTTGGTATTGGTATAGAAACAGGCATACAGATCAATGGAACAGAATTGAGATTCCAGAAGCAAAACCTCAGTTTCTCAACCAACTCATCTTCGACAAGGCCTCCACCACCTACCACTGGTGAGAGGAGAACCTATTCAGTAAATGGTGCTGGGAAAACTTGCTGACCACATGTAGAAGATTGAAACAGGAACCCTATCTATCTCCATGCACAAAGGTTAATTCCAGATGGATCAGAGACCTAAACGTAAAACCTCAAACCATAAGAACCTTAGAAAATGAAGGAAATACCCTCATGGAAATCAGAACTGGCATCCAATTCCTGAACAAAACCTGAAACCCACAGGTCATAAGAGAGAAGATAGACAAGTGGGACCTTATTAAACTGACAAGCTTCTGCAAGGCCAAAGAAATCATCAAGAGAGCAGGGAGACAG
>NW_007207581.1:0-771 GCF_000164805.1 Carlito syrichta | reverse complement strand
CAGAATTCATATGGAAACACAAACGTCCAAGAATAGCCAGAACAATCCTCAGCAAAAAAAAAAACAACAAAGCAGGTGGTATCACATTACCAGACTTCAAACTTTACTATAAAGCTACAATCATCAAAACAGCTTGGTATTGGTATAGAAACAGGCATACAGATCAATGGAACAGAATTGAGATTCCAGAAGCAAAACCTCAGTTTCTCAACCAACTCATCTTCGACAAGGCCTCCACCACCTACCACTGGTGAGAGGAGAACCTATTCAGTAAATGGTGCTGGGAAAACTTGCTGACCACATGTAGAAGATTGAAACAGGAACCCTATCTATCTCCATGCACAAAGGTTAATTCCAAATGGATCAGAGACCTAAACGTAAAACCTCAAACCATAAGAACCTTAGAAAATGAAGGAAATACCCTCATGGAAATCAGAACTGGCATCCAATTCCTGAACAAAACCTGAAACCCACAGGTCATAAGAGAGAAGATAGACAAGTGGGACCTTATTAAACTGACAAGCTTCTGCAAGGCCAAAGAAATCATCAAGAGAGCAGGGAGACAGCCTACAGACTGGGAAAAAGTATTTGCCAACACCAGGTCTGACAAAGGCTTAACATCCTGGATCTACAAGGAACTCAAAGGTGCTGAAAAGAAAAAACAAACAACCCCATTATAAAATGGGCAAAAGACATGAACAGACACTTCACAAAGAGCACATCCGAGCAGCCAACAAACACATGAAGAAATGTTCAACCTCACTAATCATC
>NW_007207580.1:0-709 GCF_000164805.1 Carlito syrichta | reverse complement strand
TTCTAGAATGGAAGACAAAGCCCTCCAAGAGCCCCAAGAGGTGTGCCCATTGAGTGTGGGCGTGGTTGTACACATTCCAATTTTAGCAAGGAGTAACAACAGATTTGCTCATCTCCCCACCTGACAATCCTCCTGTGTCTCCCCAGAAGGCAAGAATGACTCAATCCAGACAATCACACCTTAAAACAGACAAAGGTGAAATGCAAGCCAGGCTTGGGAAAGCTCCCAGCGCACATCTGAGCAGGCACACTGCTGGGATAGCTGCCAGGATGATTGGGGAGTGGCTGCTACCCCACAACAGGACCTCTTTAACCAGGGGCAGGGCCTGCCACCTTATGACCTGATTTCACTTTTCAGTGGCACAGAACACACCCTGCCACATTGCAAATCTGAGAAGCCATGGAGGCCCCATGAGGCCAAGGAAGAGGCCAATCCCTTTGATGAAAGACTGGGCCACGGCCACTAGAGTCAACACTGGGTTGCAGGTTGGTGAGGACAGCTGGGCAGGGTAAGAATCCCAGTGACAGGACCTGAACAGGAACTTACCTCAGGCTTAATTGAGGAATGTTTTGGTAAAGCTACAGTGGACACCTGTCACCTTGTGTGTTCAAAATCCATTTCCCAAACTTTGGGGCAGCATCTCAAGCTAGTCGAGGCGAACCTCCCTTCTCCATTTGTATTCTCTGGGGTGCTGGTTCTAGGCTGAATC
>NW_007207579.1:0-712 GCF_000164805.1 Carlito syrichta | reverse complement strand
GATCCATCAGTCACAGAGATCGGATCTGTGGGTCCTGCACTTTCGTGCCCCACCTTCAATATGATGGTGGGTGCCTCTCTTGTCCTATTCTGTGGAAGCTTGCTCTGTACACAGCCCTCTTCCGCTCTTTGCAAGGTGCTAAAGTGATGAGGCAATACATTGAAATCTTAAAATATTGCACCATTGTAGATTTCAAGTAACAAAATGACAAGAGTTATTCCATCGTAATGGAAAAATAATCACAAGAATAGATAAAACTAGTTTCAGTTAATATTAAAACACTTCTGCATGTTTCTGAAGTGTAGCCAATGTTTACATTCATAGTCTCTTAGCAAAGAAATATTGCTCTTAAAATTTTACATAATTTTACTTTGACACTTCTTATTAAGGGTATCATGTTTAAAATATTCCTATAATTGTAGATATAAAATTGGTTCACCTATTCTCTCTTCATTGACACAAACAGTTGTTGAGAAAATGAGTGAACCATACGAAAAAGTATGGCTGAATGTACTTTCACAATCGCAGAAGAACGAATGTAGCAATGACCTACGCCTGGTGCTTGGTAAAGCATGTTATTTTGGAATTGACTATTCACCAAGTGTGTAATGAGACTTAACCTGCTATAGACTATTTACATTCAAGTATCCAAAAGTATAGGTAGAATCTAAGAGTCAGTTCATATTATTGGTTATTCTTACTTGGCTCACAA
>NW_007207578.1:0-788 GCF_000164805.1 Carlito syrichta | reverse complement strand
AGGAAGCTAAGCATTCGAGATACTCCTACAGGAGGGGTTGGGACACACTAGGGGATGTTTCTGGTCACTGACAAACCAGTAGGCAAACCAGTCACTGAGGGGTGCTGATGTCTGGAGGGACCAATGCCAATGTCTGCTCAGTCCAGTGGTCCTTTCTACCCACCTCCTGGTCATGATTCCAGATTGGCACTGCCAACAGCAAGTTTGGTGACACTGGTCAGCACACATCCTCATGGCCCAGACCCAAGTCACAGCCACCACAGCTTCTGGGGCCCTGGAAACATACCCTGATAAACTGAGACACTATATTTAAAATTGGATTTCATCATACCTACACTTAAGTTTAATAGTCACACATGGTGAGTGGCTGTAACATTACATGACACATTTTCAGAACATTGAATAAGAAGTTGAAGCAAATGCAAAAAAGAAAAAAAAATTCTGAACACTTGAATATCTAAACCTGAATTGTATCCCACATCTTTAAAATAAAAAAAATAGAAAAGAAAAATGGCATTTTCTCTGTAGTTAAAGAAACACTAGCTGGGCTCAGTGTCTCAGCCTGTAATCCCGTGCCTTTGGGAGGCTGAGATGAGTGGATTGCCTGAGCCCGCGGGTTTGAGACCCACCTGGGCAGGGAGACCTCATCTCTACAATAAATCAAAAAATCAGCCGGGCGTGGTAGCGCATGCCTGTAATTCCGGCTACTTGGAAGGCTGAGGCGGAAGGATCGCCGGAGCCCAGCAGGTCAAGGCTGCGGTGGCCAGGAGCGGCCACTGCACTCCAGT
>NW_007207577.1:840-29866 GCF_000164805.1 Carlito syrichta | reverse complement strand
ATTAATGAAAAAAAAAAAAAAAAAAAAAATAAAGCCACAACTAGATATCACCTCACACCAGTCAGAATGGCTATTATTAGAAAGTCAACTAACAACAGACGTTGCTTTGGTTGTTGAGAAAAAAGAATGCTCATTCACTAATTGTGGGATTGTAAACTATTTAAATCTGATGGAAAACATGCAGATTTCTCTAAGAACTAAAAATTAAATTACTATTTGACCCAGCAATCCCACTACTAGGGATCTACCCAATGGAAAAAAAAAATCAATATATGAAAATGATACATGTACTTGTATTAATATGTTCAATGCAGCACTATTCACAATAGTGAAATTATGGGACCATTTTGAGTGACCTCCAACAATTGACTGGTTAAAGGAATTGTAGTATATACACACTGTGGAACTATGCAGCCATGAAAAGAATAAAATCATGTCCTTTGCAGCAATGTGAATGGAGTTGGACACCATCATCCTAAGTGAATTGACTCAGAAACAGAAAACCAAACACCACATGTTCTCACTTATATGCAAGAGCTAAATGGCCACGAAGATGGAAATAATAAATACTGGGACACCAATGTGGGAGAAGGAGAAGGTGAATGAATTGTGTTTCAGAAGTTATCTATGGGTACAATGTTTGCTATCTGGGCAGTGGGCTACCTGAGACCTAACCCCGGCGACTGCACAATATGTCTATATAACAAACATGCACTTGTACCCCCTGAATCTAAAACAAAAATGAAAAAAAACTGTGTTTATTCAATAATAAAATAGTGATGATGGTGTGAAAAATGTTTTGTCTTACAAATGCCATGTTTGTTTTTTGCTTAAATTGTGTATGTATGTCTTTCACAAAATTCTAGTGAGAAAATATAAAGCATAGCCTTCAATAAAAGCTTTAGCAATTTTATTCTTTACTTCCACCTGCAGAACTATCCTTGAGAAAGGAAGAGTTTCACTTTTATGTAAAATATTTGCATATTTTACAAAACTTCATTTCAAATATCATTGAGGCTTTGATCTTAGTTCATTTTCTGCTGCTATAACAGAATATCCACACTGAGTAATGCAGAATGAAAAAATATATAAACTTTCTAACAATTCTTGAGGCTGAGAAATCCAAGATCAAGGTGCCAGTATCTAGCAAGGGCCTTCTTGCTGTGTCATTACATGGATGAGGGCAAGAAATCAAACTTGTAGTCCTCTTTTTTATTGTAGAGATGAGGTCTTGCTTCCCAGGCGGGTCTCGAACCCGCGGGCTCAGGCAATCCACTCACTTCAGCCTCCCAAAGGCGCGGGATTACAGACTGAGCCACCGAGCCCGGCTAAACTTGTAGTCCTTTTATAACAGCATTAATCCATTCCTGAGGGTTCTGCCCTTGTGACCTAAACATATTTCCTTAGGTTCCATCTCCTCACACTTGCATTGGGGATTAAATTTTCAACACATGATTTTGAGGGGGGCATATTTAAACTACAGCAGCTTGTTTTTCCTCATTCACATCTCAAGATAAGTTATGATTACTTGGGTGTTTACTTGTAAATATTGCATTTGTTAAAACACAGATATCAACTAACTCCTTAAGTATCAAGTATTAAGCTTGAGATTACTTTCTATGAATATACCACTGACTGGAGAAGAAGTCTTCCTAAAGTAACATTTAGAAAGTTTATGAGGAAGTTTGAGCTAGGATTAATCAGAGCATGAAAAACCAATGTTTTGGAGCTTATACGAAAATGAAACTTTGATGTTATAATTGTCAAAGAACAAGTTTGTTAAAATAACTTTATGTACTTTATGACACCTGCATAGGCTAAAATTGTGCTTGGTATGTTGATATTCTCATGCCAACATTTTCTAATTTAATAGGATATTCAGTTCTTAGCATGACTTATAAAAATGACAACAGTCAGTCTTGAATCCCCTAAAACTTGTGTATCTGATCAATGTGGAGAAATCACATTGTGTACCTGAAAAATATTTAATTAATGTGGAGAAATCAGAACACAAAGGAGAACACACCTTAGGAGGGAACTATGCATTTCTCAAAGGTATCTTCCTGAGGTATGTCTTTTATGAAAACATCCTTGCTGGTAGGTATGGTCATTGTTCTTTCACAAGATAAGTACCATACACAAATCCCAAGACCTAGGAATTATCTGTATAAGGAAAAGGTATAATTGTTGTAATCAAATCAGAGAGGATTGATTCTATGCCATAAAAATTTGTTATGATGATTAGGATTAAAAATTCATAATCTTTCCAAATTCTCCCAGATTTCTATACATCAATCATTTTGTTGTTTGCTTTGAATGATTTAAAATAATTATGGCCAATTTTTACGAGAAAAGATAGAAATGGTCATAAAATTAATCAATCTATTCATTCCCATTCAATAACTAGATAATTGTGCAGAATGTTTTATAAGTTATGCTTAGGGGCAACCCCTTCAGGCCCTCTACCACCGTGGGAGCCTTTCTGTCCTCAATAAATCTACTTTTTCACTTTCTGGCTGTCCATGTCCCTCAATCCAGTTCTTCTTAAGAATTTCAACAGTCATGCAATAAATGTTTTGATTTAAAAAAAAGATATGTAGATATGCTTAAAATTGTGAATATCAGTTATTCATATATTATAGTTATGGAATGGATTTATCTCAATAACAGCATTTCATTCACTTCTTATCAGATACTAGTCCATAGCATAAACATAACGTCTGCTGAAGTAACATGATGTAAGAAGCGTCAATAAGGTGAGGAGAAATGGAACAAAAGCTTGGAGAAAATTGCTAGGTTTAACCAGCTCTGGACTGGGGTCTTAGTGAAAGTCGGGAATAGCTATGGCAATCTGTGGTGTGTGCCATAGTCTTTTCTCCTGGTAATAGCACTTTGATATGATCTTTGAGAGATATTTAATCATTTTATTTTATGATAGAACAAATTAGAAGGATTAGTGTCTCTCTCTCTCTCTCTCTCTCTCTCTTTCTCTCTCTCTCTCTCTAATTTAAATATTGACCAAGTTGCAACAAACACAATAGAGTTGTAGCTAATTATTAGAGACATAGATTGTCAATTAGAACCCTCTTCAGACTGCCCCAGAACTCTTTTTCCTTAGTTCATTCTATAGGCATTTATTTGGTTCTATGATTATAATTTTCAATTATTTCAAAAAATTCCCATTTAACTATAGTTACGTTTCAGTTAAAACCAAAAAGTTAGTACTTAATTTAAGCCAATATTTTAATTAATTCTCAATAGGTGTCACTCTTAACTTTAAATATAGATTTTAGGTTAAATTTTTTAAGTGAACAATTTAATAAATCTAGTGGACTTTTTAACTTTCATGTGTTTTATCTCATTATGTTAAAAAGGTTTATGCATTAAAAAATCTTGTAATTTAAATTAATATAATACTACCACAAATGTTTACAATGAGTATTGAACTGATTCGAATTCTTTACACTATTTTGATTTTCTAATATAATAATAATTATAACAATAATAATAATAATAATAATAGCTCACACTGGCCACATAGCTTCATTAAGACATTATTCTATATAGAGTATCTCCATAAGATAAGTTTCAATATTAAAATTTATAAATGTGAGGATAGGAAATGTAGATAACTTTATTTATTGTTATTGTTAACAAGCAGAGTTTGTCCACCATATCAATCTTTCTGGTCTCAAATTTTATGTCATTATATTGGCAATCTTAATTAGCTCAAACATAATTGGATTAAACATTTAAAGCCCTATTTTTTCCAAGTTTTTTCAGTTTTTAAAAATTTCTAAGATAAATATTAATATTAAGGGCATGGCACCTGTAGTAAGCCTGAATCAATTGCATAGCTATGTGAAAATGTGTTTTTTATTGGTTTTATGAACAATCTCCATGTTTTTATAATGAGAAAATAAAGCATAAAAATAGAATGATCAAAATGAAAAATAAAAATAGTTATTACATGTTAAAGTATAACACTTTAAAATTATTTAACTGGCATGACATAATAAAGATATGTTTTTAATTAGTTATTGAAATTATTGACTGTCTTAATTTTCCCAAAATGACAATGCCTGGCCAGCTATGTTGCACAATGTAGGCACTTCATTTGAATGCTTTTACTATTATGTTTCTCTACTAAGAATTATAAACTCTATATTAAACCCATTGTAAAGGCTCTGTTTTTACAAAATGCCTACACATTATTAATATGGTAGATACTGCTTTGTTACTATATTAATTTACTTAAAAACAAAGTGTAAGATTATTGCCTTGTGAATTATTGATTGTAACAAATAAAAGTAAATGCAGGTTAATATAAAATAATCATAAAGGGAAAATAATGCCAATACAAATTCCATATCATAAAAGACAGTTTAATACAAAAATGATTAAAAAAAGAACATGAGGTAAACAGAAAATAAGTTACAACTATCTAAATAAGACAATATTTGCTTAAATAACCTAAGAATGATTTAGACATTCATGGGATATACAAATATAATATAAAATAAAGGCATTATAATAAAACAATAAGGAGAAACTTTCATACTGATATTTCTTTCAATGGTTTCTGTCACATGAAAAATAGAGTTGAATACTTCCTTGTGACCAAAACTGTTGTTCATGGCCTGGTCATTGCCCACTTTTCTATTTTGTGTATTACCAGCCCCCTCATCCTGCTGTGAGACAAAGCTCCATGACAAAGCATATAAAATGAGTGGCAATTAACTTCATGAACTTGCCAGCATGCACTTACATTGGCAGCCTGTAAAAACAACTCGGTAGGATTTCCTATCCTTGGTATATCAGTGTCTCACAGTTGTGTTCATGTCAATGTGTGATGGTGTCTTGAGTGGCTTTCAGTATTGTTGCATGTTTTTGTGTGTTGTTACAAAAATGTTGGAGCTTGAATTAGAGCAACAAACAAACATTAAATTTATTGTTAAACTTGGCAAGAGTGGAAATGAAATCAGGGACATGTTAGTCCAAGTTATGGGGATAATACCATGAAGAAAATGGCAACATACAAACGAATTAAACGTTTTTCTAAGGGGAGAGATAGCGTCACTGATGAAGAGAGGTCAAGATGGCCAGTAATGAGTAGAACTGATGAAAACATTGCAAATATTTGTTGCATTGTGCTTCCAAATCATCAACTGAATATTAGAAGCATAGACGACCAAATAAACATTGATAGAAAAATAATTAAGAAAATCTTAACTGAAAATCTTGGCATGAGAAAGGTGTGTACAAAAATGGTCTCAAAGGAACTCTTGTGTCACGACTATGTACCAGATCAAACAGCACTGTCTATGAAGGAGTTTTTAGCCAGTAAACAAATAACTGTATGGGAACTCCCTCCCTTCTCACCTGATATAGCCCCCAATGACATTTTCTTTACCTGAAGTTAAAGAAAATATTGAAAGGAAGATATTTTGTTGACATTCAGGACATCAAGGGTAATATGATGACAGCTCTGATGGCCATTCCAGGAAAAGAGTTCCAAAAGTGCTTTGATGACTGGACTAAGTACTGGCATTGATGCATAGCTTCCCAAGGGAAGAACTTCAAAGGTGACTGTAATGGTATTCAACAATGAATTATGTAACACTTTTTCTAGGATAAATTTATGTATTTAATTGTCATCCCTTGTATACTTTAAATTTCTATTTTATTAAAATCCAGTGTATTGGCAATAGCCTTTCAATAATGTACTCTCAGTCTATCATTACTTTAGTTATTATGCATTACTTTTTTTTGTCTTCAATAACCTTACTTTCCTTCTCTATTGGTTATTTTTTGTCCCAATTCAACTAGTGAAGTTCTTGACAGCGGGAGCTATGATTTTTTTTTTTTATATCTCCAAAATAGGTCACATTGGGAGGTCTAAATAAATCAACTAATAAAATTACAAGTGTCCTTTTAAAATAATTGAATGAGAAAAATGAAAGGTATCAGAGAGATGAAAATATGCCAATAGATATAAAACATAAGATTAGTTCAATTTAAAAAATAATGCATTGTAAGCTAAAAGAAAATTTTTGTTGAAATACTTATTGCTTAATTGGCCAAGTTTCTAGGGAAAATACAAGGACAAAAGTACATAAATTTAAAAAGCACTGAAGTGAGAGTTAAGGACCTGGGATGTCTCATATCTGCTATTAACCAATTATCTGATATGGGAAACAGTATATCATCTGGATCATTATGAAAAAAAGTATCCTGCATGCTTTTCTCATTATGCACTATTTAGGTTTAAATTGTATTTCAGTTTAAATTGTTATTTATTTTTACTATATCACAAGCAGCAATATGTTATAAATAATACTTCATAAACAATAATGCGGTCAATAAATAAAATTTTTAAATTATTTGTTTTAATTATTTTCCATAATAAAATATAGTAGACAATACAGTATGTGAAGCAGTAGCACACAGTTATCAGGTGGTGTAGCTGTGTGGTGTAACCTAGATGATCAGTTTTTGACATGGTAAGTCTGAGATGCCTGTTGCACTATGTGGAAGTTTTTGCACTGCTGATAACCAATTCTTTACTCTTTCTAGACATATGGAAGACTGAACCTACTGAGTCCCTTGAGTTTGGTTGTTTCCAGCATTAGCTACTAAAATAAAAGGGAAATGTCATATTATTTCCAAGGTGTAATATTTAATTCCCAGTATGATAAACTCCAAGTTTCTCTTTCCCGTTATGATTATTGTAGGAGCACATGTTATCTAGGTCTCTAAGTAAATGGGATGTGAAAGCAAATAAACACCTCCTCGACCCTATCAGGCAACATAAAATATCTTTGGTGGTCTTAGGTTTCTGAAATTTGGGAAGTGTTTAATTCCACAGTATAGCCCATTCTATACTAACCAATAGATAATTTTGTTCATATATGTAAAATTTTGACATAAATAAAAGCTTAAGATAAGTGACATTAGATTAGGTGTTCAGAGGCAGGTAATGAGGTAAATGTCATCAATAGCTGGAACTATGAGCACTAGGCCAGGTTTAATACAAATTAGCCAAATTTAGGCTTATTTTCCCTACTTGCCCAGGGTCCATTCCAAAGTCCTAGGAGGAAACCTAGTAATGTGCTCATATGGATTTTACCAAATATATATTCACAAAATATGCAAGCATAGGATGTTATACACTGATTTTATTAAGACGACTGTCTCTTTTTACTTCAAAATCCTCTCCATCACATTGTTTTCTTCATGTTGAATGAAATTATAATTGTCACATCATTTCTGGCATTTGGCTAAAGCAAGGTTGAGTGGGAGGTACACATTACAGTTAGTTTACATTTAATGAAATATAAGGATGTGGCTCATAATTTATAGCTAAGTTGTAATTAGTTATGCCTGTGCAGAAATACTTCCCAGAATATTTTTGTATTTCTCTGTGCCAATTAACCTAGTAGTATTATGCAATAGCTATGTCCTCTATAACACCTGGCACCAGAAGAATATGGCTTATAGGAAACAGTAAAATTGTTATTGTCTAGAGTTAGAAATAAGTATATGGAATTTTATTTTACAAATATCAAAGCTAAAAGTATAAACAAATATTTTATTTTATTTTTTATTTTTTATTATGGAGAAATGGGGTACAAGTGAGAGTTAACTACATAAGTATGCTACATGCAGTTAAAGTTTGGGTTTCTGACTAACCCTTATTTCCTCTGGTAATGGACTAGGTATACTTTGTGTTGTCATAGGTCACCCTCCTAGGTGCCCAGTGCTGCTGATTGACCCTTGTGCTGATGTGA
The DNA here is from genome assembly GCF_000164805.1 of Carlito syrichta. Classification (NCBI taxonomy): domain Eukaryota; kingdom Metazoa; phylum Chordata; class Mammalia; order Primates; family Tarsiidae; genus Carlito; species Carlito syrichta. Next base: position 22,076 of record NW_007207577.1, on the reverse strand, counting down.
CTTGTGTTCACTTAGGAGTGAGAAAATGCAATATTCAGTTGTTTCTGTTAAAGTTCACTTATAAGGACTGACAATTAAGTTCATGAACTCAACATAGAAAAAGTGCTACATACCTCATGGCTGAATATCACTATGGTCACTTTTGAAGTACTCTCTTTAGGAAGCTGTACACTCATGCCAATGCCTAGTCAATCTGTCAAAGCAATTTTGGAACTCTTTTTTTCTGGAATGGCCATCAAGACTATTGTCATTTTATACTTGATGTCTTGATTGTCATCAAATTGTCTTCCTTTCAATATTTCCTTTATCTTTAAGTAAAGAAATAAGTCATTGGGAGCCATGTTAGGTGAGGAAGGAGGGTATTCCTAAACAGTTATTTGTTTGCTGGCTAAAAATTCTCTCACAAACAGTGCCATGTGAACTGATACATTGTTGTTATTTAAGAGCTTCTTTGGAACCACTTTTGCACACACCTTTCTTATGCCAAGAGTCTCAGATAAGATTTTCCCATTTCTCTATCAATGTTTATTTGGTCTGCTATAGTTCACACACTCAGTTGGTGATTTTGACACACAATTCGAAGAATTTTTGCATGTTTTCATCAGTTCTGTTCATTAAAGGCTGCCCTGACCTCTCTTCATCAGTGAGGCTTTTTCTCCCCTCAGAAAAATATTAATCCATTTGTGCACTTCTGTTTTCTCCATGGCATTATCCTCACAAACTTGGACTAACATGTCCGAGATTTCACTTCCACTCTTGCCAAGGTTAACAAGAAATTTAATTTGTTTAATGTCTGTTGGTTGCTCTATTTCAAACCCGACAGTCTTGTGATAACAGCTCTGTTGGCCATTCCAAAAAAATAGTTCCAAAATTGCTTTTATGGGAGGATTCTGCTAGTGTCCATGAATAGCTTCTCAAGGAGAGTAATTTGAAGATGACCCTAGTGATATTCAGCTATAATTCAGCTATAATGTGGTACTTTTTCTAGGATGAATTCTTGAAATTAATTGCCAGACCTCATAGTATGATGATCTCTAATTCCATCCAATTTGTGAAGTCCATGACTTTGTTCTTCTTTACGGCTGTGTAATACTCCAGCATGCATATGTAGCACATTTTCTTTATTCAGTTCACTTTTGATAGGCAACGGGGTTGGTTCCATGTTTTTGCTATTGTAAATAGTGTGGCAGCAAACATGCCAGTGCAGCTGTCTTTTTTTGTAGAAAAATGTATGTTCCTCTGGGTATACTCCCAAGAAGGAGACTGCTGGATCATATGGAAGGTCAATTTTTAGTTCCTTTAGAAACTGTTAAACTGTTTTCCACAGAGGTTGAACTATATTGAACTCCCTCCAGTAGTGTAGAAGCATTACCTTTTCCCCACATTCATGCCAGCATCCGTTGTTTTTTGACTTATTAATGATAACCATCCTCAGCAGTTTGGTGGTATTTCATTGCAGTTTTGATTTGCATTTCTCTGATGATAAGTGAGACTGAGCATTTTTTCATGTGCCTGTTGTCTGCTTGTATGTCATCTTTTGAGAAGTATCTGTTCATATCCTTTGCCCATTTTTAATGGGCTTGTTTGCTTTTGTCTCTTTCACTTCATTTGAGTTCCTTATAGATCCTAGATGTTCGGCCTTTGTCAGATGCACAATTGCCACATATTTTTTTTTCCATTCTGTGGATCATCTCTTTATTCTCTTGATGGTTTCCAAAACATTTTCACTTTGATAAGCTCTTACTTGTTAATCTTAGCTTCTATGGCATTCACTTTTGGACTTGGTCAAGAATTTGTTGCCTACTCTGATGTGCATAAGGGTGTTTCCTACATTTTCCTACATTTTCTTCCAGGATTCTTATAGATTGAGGTTTTATGTTTAGGTCTTTGATCTATTTAGAGTTTATTTTTATATATGATGATAGGTAGGGGTCCAGTTTCATTCTTCTGCATGTGGTTAGCCAGTTTTCTCAGCACTCTTGGTAAATGTGATCTCTTATTCCCAGTGACTGTTACTGGTGTTTTTACTTCCTGTTCCATTGATCTATGTGCTTATTCCTGAACCACTATTAGACCTTGTAGCCTTGGAATAAAGTTTAAAGTCTGAAAGCTTGATACCTCCTGTTTTATAAGAAAGACACAGGTCTGCCACTTTATGGTGGCCATCGTGGATCCTCAAGCCCAGCAGAAAAATTTTGTGTAGAAGCCTAGTCAAAACTGAAATTCTATCTTTTCTGCAATACCATAAATAATGTGATATGTAAATATATTTTTTTCTTTTTCATGGAAGTTTCACTGTTACCACTAATATGAGTATTGAAATTCATGAAGTCATACGTTTTATGTATTCAAATAATCAATAATTTTTAAAAAGGAGCTACTATGCAAAAGTAAAGACAGAATTACTTTTCTATTGTCTGAGAGAAGATGATATTACAAAATCAAATATTAAGATGTGATCACAAACAATACAAAGAGACAAAATAGTTTTATATTCATATCAAGTAAACATACTTTTAAAATTTGTGAAAACTCTGACATTTGTCATGTTTTTACTTGTAACTATTTTGTTATATTTCTCATCATAAATAAATATTCAATTTTATGCCTAATTTTAATTTATAATTTGGTGTTTTTTGTCAAGGGACTCCAAGTTAAATAAGCCTCTTCTCTGAAAACTGGGACCCACATTATTATACTGATTCCCCATACATGGTAGAAAACTTTTGACAACACTTGTCTTTGATAATTTGGAACTCAGACAATGTCTAATAAGCTTATAACCCTCAGGCTACATATTGAAATAGAGAATGTTAATAAACTATGGTCATTGTTGTTGGCTGCATTTGGCAAAGTGTTACTAGAAAGATAATCTGAGAAAATAGCTAGCAGTAATGAATGAAAACAAATCTTTGTCCCTAAATTTAGCCCCATAAGTTTGGAAGAAAAAACTGCTATTCAATTCCAAATTTTAAAATATTTTTTATTTAAAACTGAAAAGCAAGATATTTATACATAAATATTATTAACTAAAAACTAGAAACAACTCAAATGCTCATTAACAGGTAAATAAATATAGATATTTTTGAATATCCATAAAATAGAATACTAAGATGCAACAAAAAAGAAATGAATGTCAAGATAGTGATGTTCAATGTAACAAACAAAATGTTGCAGCTATGTAAAATGTCATAAATCTACAGTTCTAAGAAATTCTACAGTCATAAAAAGCATATTAGATGTTGCCTAGGGGTAAGGGACAGAAGGAAGGACATATACACAAAAAGGCATATACAAACTTTTATTAAAGATGATAGATATATCCATTATCTTCATTGTGATAATGCTTTTGCAGGTATATATACATGTGCCAAAATTCAACACACTGTATATTTTAAATACATATAGTCCATTGATCATCAGTAAACTCAATAAAGGTAGAAATAAATTGATCTGAGAAAGAAAAGCTAAGTAAGACTCAGTGTGTTGTATAGATCACATCGAGAATATGAATATCCCAGTCACTCTTTTGAGTCTCTGAAGGGTTGCAGCTGAGTATTGTTTTCATTGAGAACGGGCGGAGTATATGCTACCGAAAAAATAGACTGCACAGGTGAATTTCCCAAAGAAGCCTGAGAGGACAAGATAGCTCTATTTGAGTCAAATGTGACAGTGACAAAATGTGAGGGAGAGCAAGAGATAAAGAATTGTATCTGTGTGGCTAAAATAAAAACAAAACAGGACAAAAACATTCTGAGCAGTATTCTAGAAGAGTTTTGGTTATGACAATTAGCATCTGGTGTTTGTTGTTGGTTTGGAATCACATAGATGATGAATCCACTAAAGTTTAAGCATAATAGTAAATACTTCCAAAGAAACATTAAATATGAATGAAAAATAAATTTATGTCTAAGATTTTTTAAAGACTCTTGGGAAGTAACCTTCCACAGGCAGGCTAATAGCTAGAAAATGTCTTATTACCTCTCTTTTCTACCCCCTCCCCCAATCATGAAAACAAGCCCTTCAGTGTCCACTTGTTAACAATATTAACAATGTTACCCCTTTTTGTGACCTAAAAAAAATTTACAAAACTGACAACAAGAAAACCTGAAAATGTCATAGGACAATGATATAAAATAATGCAGAGCTTGTTGATTAATCTCTATGGCAAGGACAGGTTTGTGAAGAGCAGCATCTTTTCCAGGAGGGTGTCCTCGTGGTACTTTTTATGAAATAAGTCCAAAATCACACTAGTCTTTTCTTGATAAGTCGGCTTGTCAACCAGACAATCCCTTTTGCCCTGTCAGTGCAGTAAGAAAAGAATACAGTGGTTCCAAGAATGACCACCGAGGTACATCCTATTCCAGGAATCTCAGCTATATAGTTTAGTTGCTTGTAATTTAGAAAGAAAAAATGAATATAAGGAAAATTAAAATTGTAGACCTCCTGTTCTTTGAACTCACAACTATTTCCCCACCTTCCCAGCCTATACTCCTTCTTACACACAAGCTCATGAAATACAAAAGTGATGTTTGTTTTATTTCTTCACTTATGAAATATCAGCACTTTTAAATTGGCATTAAATTCCTTGTTATTGCTTATAAATTAATAGATATATGAATATGTATATGAAAATGTCCTAGAAAATAAAAAGAAAAACACAATGGTTGTATTAGTACTTGAAGTATGGCTTCCACCAAATGCACATCATGCTTGCACCATTACAATGTAAAAAAAATATAGTACAACAATTGTAAGTCAGAGAACATATGTATTAAGAATGAAATATAGTTGTACCAAGGATTAAATGAAATAACTAATTTTATGGGATCGGCTTAATGCATGGCACAGAATGAGCACACAAAACATGACTGTTATTTTTACTGCATGAGAAAAATGGAGTCCCTAAGTTTAATTTTAAAAGTCTCAGAAATGATAAAATAAAAATTATACTTGCCTTTGGCCTTCACACACAAAAATAACGGGACTAAAACTTTTCTTGGGAGAATAGCGCTGTTGGATAGCTCTAGTTCTCCATGATTTTCTTTCATAAAATGAACTGTGATTTGAAGTTTTCATTTTATATGAATTTTTCTGAGTCTATCAGGAGGGTGGAGAGCTAATTAAATAAGGTTTTCTGTAGAAAAATCTCTGTGGCCTAAAGCCAATATATCAGAAAGAAAAATGAAGACACAAAGAAGAGAAAGTAGTCTGGTGCTGATGAATTCTAATGAACATTGAGGGTTCACAGATCAGGCTACAATAGTGTGGTGTGCCATAAATAATTTTTTACTAAATTCAACCTGCAGCTACATATGTCTTTTATGTTGTCTTCAAATATAAATGCTTGTGGGTTATAAAATGCAGTGATTAGAAAACAATCATTTAATAATTCTATAGTATATTGACTCATTATTTAAAACAACAAAAAGAAGTATAACAATAGAATTCTACTGCCAGAAACATAATGTTGGTAGTAGAAACAATATTATCATAAGTGTGCATGAAAATGAAGGGATGGGAGAACAAGTCAAATACAATAGCATTGTTAGCTTTGATTCGTTTGATTCAAGAAATAACACTTAGGCTAGTTTAAAGGGATTTGTTTCCTTGTGTTTTGTGAGCTTAATCTTCTAAAATTTGATAGGATGAATTCCACAGTGATTTGAGAAGATTCCTGATAAATCTGGGTCAGCATGGATTCTGGATCAGAGAAAGCTTTGAATTTCAGCAGCGATATTTTTGTGTGTGTATCTTCATTCAAGGGTTACTCCAATTAGTTGACTCATTTACTTTATGTCTCAGGCTCTGCAACCTCTCCCAGAAAGCCATGAGTATGATGTGTTACAAAATATTCCCTGACAACTGTGTATCAGATGGAGGAAAGCAATCTTTACAATGAGTATTCAAAGGTGCCAGAAATCATTCTCCAAATCTGGGAATTGGGAGGTGGTAATAGAGATAAGTTATATTTAAATAAGAAGTGCAGGATAAGAGATGGTGGCTTATCCTTAAGGTGTTATAGAAAAGTAATATACAAAGAGCAACTATTTAAGATTAAGCTGGTAGATCTCAAGGTTGGTGAAAACAGAATTTCACATCCTGGGACAAAATACTGATAAGAAGATGGAATCTTATCAACTATACAGACAGTACACCTGTGCTCTGTTTGCTTAAAGGTTGTTCATGGCTAATAATATACCTGGAACACCATAGCCTCCCAATAACCAACAGGTAATGATTAGCTCTGTGTGTCCTAATTCCCTGTATAGTCACTGCTTCTGTTCTCACCTTTTCTCTTTCATAGGAAAAGAACTATCTCAACTCACTGCCTCCAATATTTCCCCTCCCATCATTTCGTCAACCCACTCCCACTTAGTTTGTATTCTCACCTTTCAACCTCAAAAAGCATTTTTGTCAAAGTTAGTGATGACCTCTACTTTGCTCAGTCCCACGGGTAAATTTTAATTGACATTTTATTTAACCTCTTAGCAGTATTTGACAAAATTTATCTTTCTCCACCCATAAAATGAAGTTTTTGCTTAACTTCCACGGTACCGCAAACCTCTGGCTTTACTTTTTTCTCACTGGTAACTTCTTACAGATACTTTTGCTGGTTCTTTCTCATTTCTTTGAACTCATTTCATTAATGTTGAAATGTTTCCAGGTTTATCCCTTTAATGTCTCTAGTTTTTCATTCTACTTACACTGTAAATGATCTTAACCATTCTTGTGTCTTCCAAAGTCATATATTGCTGTCCCAAACTACTCTTCTGAATTTCGGAAATAAACATACATCTCATTATTTGGCATTTCAACTCAGATGTTTAATTGGAACCTCACACTTAACATGTTCAAAAGTGAACTCATAGTCACACAGGCTGTGCTTATATTTCCATTACAGTTAATGATAATCCTATATTTTCAGTTATTCAGAGCAAATAACTTGCCCTCTATAATCCTTGTTTGCTCATTCCCTTCTTTCAACCTGTCATTGTATCTGCCAATTCCATATTAAATTTAGAGTATAAATATCTTTCAACAACTCCATTGCTACTGCCCTGTTTTAAGCTACAATTATCATTCATCTTGATCACAGTCATGGTTTTCCTCACCTGTTTGTGCAGTCTGTTGTCAAAATTTTTTTTGTCCCAGCAAATAGTGTGGGACCCACTAGAGAATACTGATTCAATAATTTCTTCATTAAGACTGAAAAAGAACAATGTACACCAATGATTATTACAACTCTATGTCATAGTTTCTGAAAAGTTACACTTTGAGCAATTCTTAAAGTAATTCTAAAGAGTGATAATTCTAAGGAAGAAAAAGAAGCAACTGTAGCAAAGATCTTTAAAATAATTTAACCTGGCTAAACGGATGTCTAATCATGACAATAAGATTAATACATTCATCTGCATAATAGATTCTAGGAGTGTGCTACTCATATAGAGGAATCCCCCAAAATCAGAATTTATTTATTAAAAATTGTGCATTTATTCTTCCATGTTTAAACTTCAGTCACATTCAACGTACTCTCTGTTTGGCTCAATACACCAATCAAGTCACTTTTTCCACTGCTCAAGACCATTTTTGAACTCATCAATTTTGAAGCCTTTTAGCACTTTGGTCGTTTTTTGTTTCACTTCTTCCACATCAGCAAAACGTTTCTTTTTGAGACCTTTTTTATCCAGGGAAACAACAAAAAAAAATTCACTTGGTATGAGATCTGATGAAAGGGAGATTGGGGCATGGAGGTCATGCCTATTTTGGTCAATGACTGAATACTCAGTACGGTTTTGGCAGTGTGTTGTAATAGCGGAAGAACCAGTTATCTGCTTGCCACAACTTGGGGTATTTCTTTCTGCAAATCATGATGCAAACTTCTCAAAACTTGTAGATAAAAATTTTGATTGACTAATCTGGAGAAACAAATTCTGAGCTTACTGCAAAGGGCCCACCCTCCAAAATATAATTACTTTTTTGGGTGGAGTCCCCCTTTGTATTTTACGATGTTTTACCATTTTAGTGCACACAAGAAGACTTCCGATTGCCATATGGGGTGCTTTTCTTATTTTATTATTTTTTGGCTGGAGGACTTTATCTGGTTGCTGAAATTTTTCCTTCCCAAATGCAAGTGTTGAAGAATTAGTGTTTCCCACAAGAAGCCCTCAGCTAATGAGCTTCAGATGTTGGTGCATAAATGCTCCAGCTATTTTGTCCTTTTGATAAGAAAACTGTGGGTTATATTCTTTAGATTGACTCTTAGAGTTCCTCAGTAGTAGTAAACTCTAATTGCACACAATGGTTAATTGTCTGAGAACCCAACATATGACTGCTTTCCCTGCCTTGTCTCACCACCAGCATCTGGGAATCAACTCAAAAACACATTATTCACTCTCCAATACTTGCATATCATTGCTTCCTCTTAAGTATATACAAAGGTAGACATTCTGATGTCTATTTTATAAACAATAATATTACAAACTCTATAAAGTGTGGAGTATAACAGAATTTTCATCGATGATCCTAAGTTACCCTATTTTAATGTTAATAGTTGTATCTTATTAAACAAGATGATCATCTATACACAAATGAGTGCATGTAACAAATATCCTATGCAAACATCAGATTGAATGTTAAAGAAATTAACAACCTAACTAATGAGCACACAGCAGGCAAGTCTCTTCCAGGCTTTTTCCTCTTCTGCTGACCTTTGCTACTTCATTTGTGAAATTCTTTTTAATTGTATCATCAAGTGGTAAGAATGCAGGCCAATAAGCCACAAGGGGTAAGTATGCACATTAAAATTTTAGCACAGTTCCATTTTAATTAATTCTTTAAACCTCACAGATGTCATTATATTTCAATTCTACATTCCCACAAATTTGTCTTAAAATATGTCCACCTATACTTCTTTAATTTCAATTTTACCATAAGTCCACACCTATTTATTGTCCAGGTTTGGGGGTTCTTATAGATTGACTAATTCCTAAGTATATTAATTATTAATGAAAGGTATTCTCCATGTCAAATTCTATTCACTTTAAAACAGATTTTAACCTTAATTATTCATCTTGGGACCATATGACTCCAAATATCTTTACTGACAAGAATAAACTGACTTGTATGTGCACACTGGAACTAAAGTCAGTTTAAATTTTTTTAATTATCATAATATTTGAAGAGTAAAACACTAATTTTAGAAGGAATATACAGGCAAAATATTGTCTTATTTGAGTTAGTCAATTTTCTTCTTCTTCTTTTTCTTTTTTTAAAGTACCAATGCTTAAACTTTCTACATAGAAAACAGTTCAATCTTGTATGCATCAGTTGAATAGGAAAAAGGAGATAATCAGCAAACATTGCATCAATTTGGTTTAATGAAAGATAAATTGTAGCATAATGATTTTAGGGACAGAGTTTCAATTTGGAAAAACATTCAAAAACTACTAATTCCCAAGCCTTTCAAGGAGAAAGAGAAATCCTAACTTTGAGCAAGTACAAGCACAGTATACTGTACGAGACATTTTGTAACTATTAGATCAATGCTATCCATAAGGCCCACACATCTCACAGGGCCTACATACAAGGAGATTTCCAGGACCACCTGAGCACAGATGCAACTCATACATCTTAAAATAAAGTTCTCATCCTTGCCAGAATAGCTTAAACTTCCTTTATGAAAGAAACACCTGGTAACTGACCTGATTTAAGGTATAAGAAAGAAGGAAAGATATCTCAAACTCTGAGAATGGTCTCCAGACCGAGACCCTCTAGTCATGCCCCCTGCCTGCTCCTGCTATCCAAATTGTACCAGCACTGTCAGAATTAACTGCTTGAACATCAGATGGTGTCTAATATTCATCTTTGATGGAAAAAATTGGACCAAAGGGGAAAAGTCAGCTCTTGGGAAGCTAATTGTTAGGACTAGCCAGGAACCCCAAACACAACACTAAGTGAAGCCATTCTCTATCAAGTATTTTCATGTTAGTATCAATTGCTTTAGAATAATATTTCTATAATAAAACAAATAAATAAGTAATAGTAAATTCAGAATGTTTGTGTAAAACAAAAATCTATTGTTGAAACAATTTAAAAAAGGATTATTCTATCTTATCACAACACAGCAATGAAGTAAAAAAGAATAATTAAAAACATAAAAAGCATGCTTAAAACATTCTACATTACTACTAGATTGATTTTAAGATGCAATTCTAGTCTATATTTAGAAGTAAAAAATAGAGAAAAGATAAAATCAGAAAACTTAAATTAAAACATATGATTTTTGTCATTACTTTTCCACAATATAAATCAGTTTTTTCTGACTCAGAAATCTTAACGGAAAGGTGTTTTATTTAAAAATGAAATAACTTAAAGAGTGAATTATTGTATCAATTTTATGTATGACTTTAAAAATCTGAAGTTTGCTTTTTAAACTACATAATATTTTGTATCCCAGAAATAAAATTTCTCAAAAAGTTATCTGCAAAATATTGAAATATGATAGAAACATATTTATTTATTTTATAGTGTTTATATAAAAATATATTTTATAGCCGGGCTCGGTGGCTCAGCCTGTAATCCCGCGCCTTTGGGAGGCTGAAGTGAGAGGACTGCCTGAGCCCGCGGGTTCGAGACCCGCCTGGGCAGCGAGACCTCATCTCTACAATAAATCAAAAAATCAGCTGGGCGTGGTAGCGCGCGCCTGTAATTCCGGCTACTCGGAAGGCTGAGGCGGAAGGATCGCCGGAGCCCAGCAGGTCGAGGCTGCGGTGGCCGGGAGCGGCCACTGCACTCCAGTCTGGGTGACAGAGTGAGACTCCAACTCAAAAAAAAAAAAAATATATATATATATATATTTTATAAAACATTTTTTCTTCATTCAATACATATGTAAAATAGTTATAATAATTAGTTTTGTGATTTTAGAATGTTTGAGTCATCTTTATGCTTACATATTTGGGAAATTTTCCAAAAAGTAGAGTATAGAGTAAAATCTTCAAATTTATTTGATAAAGAACTATTATCTTTTCTCTAATTCCAACTGCTACCCAACTACCCAAAGCCTGTTGTATAAATAGTATTCGATTAAATGCTAAGAAGTTAAAGTACTATAAATAGGATAACTCAAATTGGTTAATTTTTTTTTTTAGAATACAGACCACCAACCATACAATGGTGAAAAGAATATGTTAAAACTGTGAGAAACCACCATTGTCAACAAAAACAACAGTTTTGACAACAATCTTTGCATGTCCTTCTTAACACCTCTCTTTGAAATGGTGGAGAAGTTGATACCTAACATTCTGGTTTCTTATTTGGGGTCCACTTAAAATGAAGACAGACACTGTTCATGTTGACATTTCGTTGGAGTTTACAATTTAATTGGTAGACAAGTTTATTTCTTAGACTTGTTCTTAATGCATGTGCATCAAGTTAATTTTTTGAAACATTATTTATAACTGGAAAGTTCAGTAAGATGTACAATAACTTGTAGTTATGCATGTGTAGAAATATGTTTGATGTGGTTTGTGCTCAGCAGAAAGTGACAGCTCTTGTAGAGTCATGGACTCCAAAGCGTGTATCTATTTGACTTGTAAATTTGAAAGCAGTTTCATATGCAGACATTCATTATAAATTGGTATAATTTTATGGCATATTATTTTTTATCTCATATACTGCTTTGAAGTAGTGTGCTAAGTGATGGAAGGCAAAAAGTGTTCCAACAGTGCTGGACAAATAATGAGAAAGCACATTTCTCTATATTAGCTTCACACACATACAAATCCAATATTTTAACCTGCAAAAGAAATCATTAGAAAAGAGTCATCGGGTTTTTTTCTTTAATTCAATTCCTATAACTGCTTCCTTTATAATTAAAGTTAAATCAGTGAAGTAGTGTACAAAACAACTTTTGATTCTCATATATAGATTCCTAAATTCTGATGCTTTCATTCATATATTAATTAATAAAATAAGCATGAACTGAATATGGTAGATATTCATGGCAAAATTCTTCATTTTTCTACTCATGAAATGTGAGCAGGATATTTCTTAGCTAGTTCATGATTTGAATGGTAGCACCTAAGACAGGTAAGCTATTGGAAACTAAATATTTCCTAAGATTTTCTGAAATTGGTGAAATTTTGAAATCTAAAAATATATACTAACTCTAGGATTTAGCATCACAGATGAACAAATTCTTTCAAATTGCCTTCTATGTCAATGCAGTTGTTTTAATGAGCCAATGGTAAACTCGGTGTTTTTTGTTTCCTAACACATGCAACAGATCTAACCTCTGACAGCAGATCTCAATGTTGACTTCAGTCACATGTATAGGACTAAAAATAACAGATAAATTATGCTTTTTCAAAGAATAATATAAATAGTGCCACATCTCCAACTTAACTTTGAAATCTGTTCCTATATGAAAAGATCAGAAAGTCTGTGTCTTCTTTAAGAATAATCTCTTTTTAAGCTGTCGTATGCCATTTGCTATTGTTTCTAAAAAATATTTTAGAAAGCTCTATCTGGGACATTGTTTCATGGGCTCTTAGTTTATAAACTTTTCAATTATTAAAAAAAATTAAAGATTTACTTTACACCTTAGAATTACTTTTTTAATGTTTTCTAAATATTTATTTGTTGTTTATTTATTTATTTTGAATCAGATCTCACTCTGTTGCCCAGGCAGGAGTGCAGTGGTAGGATCATGGCTCACTGCAAACATCCTTTAATTAGCCTTTGGAGTATTTGGGACTACAGGATGATTTTTAAATTTTTTGAACAGTCAGAGTCTCGCTATGTTGCCTAGGCTGAGTAGTAAATTTTTGGAAGTAAATATTAAAAGGATTTTCCTTTAGAAGTAAAGGAATATTTTACCTGGTATCTTTGATTGTTTATTGAAGTTTACATTTTTAACACAAGATAATATAAAATTAAGAACATTCAGTGCACTATTTTTTAAATGAATGTATTACATGCGTCATATTAAGTCAATTCATAATTATATTATAGTTTTTGACAGTTAGGCTTTATAAAAGTGCATTTATGTAGGTTCGATTCATAAAATTCAATAGTTTTATGTGACTCATACTATATTATATTTTCTCTAACATACATCATTAGCTACATTTCAAATCAATCTAGATATAAAAAAGAGAATAATACGCATGATTATAATTAGGAAGACTTTGTTAAATATGCTTAACTGAGGTCCTATTGTGAGATGTGTCTGGTGTACAAGCAGAAATCAAGACTAGCATCATGAAGAAGAAAGGATAAACAAAATCCATGGCTAGTGAGTAGATATAAAGCTTGAAATTGTTTGGTATAAGAAGACATCTAAAATACAATTTGGTACATACAGAAAATGTAATTAAATGATAATTGCACTCAAGCACAATGAGTGTGGGATAAACAGCTTGCAAATCAAGAAACCATGAGGCGGCCAGCTGAAGTATTTATTTATTTATGATTCATTTAGCTCCAAGTTTTCTTTGTTTCTAATTTAATTGAAACTACTGTATTATACTTCATTGGGAAAGCTGGGTGGAATGATTGTATCATTTTTTTACAGGAAAAAGGTTGTCTGAATTAATATAATTTTTAGTTTTCATTTGAGTACATTTCTATGTTATTTTCCCATGTACTTACCAAGCCTACATGCTATTATATATGACCACAATAATATTTGTTTGTTAATATATTAAAATTTGCAAGAAAATTTAGGACAACAAACACTTTGATGAATAAAAATTGTCATTTTATTACTTTAAGGTACGAATATTATCTTGAATTGCTCATTCTATTGTGAGTTTTAAACAAAAATTATTCTGCAGTTTTACCTAAGGAAACTGAGCATTTAAAATAAGCCAGACGTTCATATAGTTGTCAAGACTTGTTTTTGTTAACTTTCACAAAGATTTGTTTTATATTTATTTTATTCCCTTCAAGATTCTTCACAGATGAATCCTAAGTGTTCATTCCCTATTCACTGACTTCAAATGACCCCAAAAGCAAAATCGGGCTTTTCCCTCTAGAAGCATAAATAGGCACAGCCTGAAAACCTGAACTAGGGCACTTCGGAAATACTTCTCACTGAAGGTGTGTATAGCAAGAAAAAAGTATAAACACACATCATTTTTTACATTTTTATTAAAGAAATAAAACTATATTTGTTCCATCACAGAAAGCTGCCAGTTTACAGAGTGTCATAGTAAAAAAATGAGAAACTTGTTGAGGTGATTAAGAACTGTACAATTTATGATTGAACTTGCACAGTTAAATATTTCTTTTAAAAAAACTAAGAAGATAAAGCAAAAACGATACATGCAAAGAGAATATTTTCAAGTTGATTATTTGCTTTTTTACCTAAATTGTAACCTCTACCCTTCATCATGTTATTCCTTCTTATATAACTTTAATAAAATAATGCTACTGAAAAAACTATGATTAAGTTACTTAAGAAAGCATGTGTAATTTCCACTAATCAGATGAAGAGAAATTATCTCTATCCCTATATGTATCCATTTATAAACTTATTCATTCAATGAATTTTTATTGATATGAAAATATTTTAACTTCTCTTGGCATATTTCAGACTTTGGCTTAAATTATTTTCTTGTACACACTACTCTAAAATTTTTGTCATCATTCTTGACCTCACCAATCATTCAAGAACACTTTTATTGGCTTGGATTTCTCTGCATTAATGTGAAACACATCTATTAAAAAGATGTTCCAGCTGAGCACAATGGCTGGTGCCTGTAATTTCAGCTGCTAGAGGCTGGGGTGGGAAGATCACTTCAGGTCAGGAGTTCAAGACCAGACTGAGCAAGATAGTAAGGTACTGCCTGCAAAATAATAAAACATTAAAATTTTTTAAAAAATGTTCTATGGTGAATGTAGTCCCTAGATTAAACACTTAGCAACATATTTCTACACAACCCTTGTCTTTTTCTGGAACACTTCTTTACTACCTTGCCAACGAAGGAGTACTAAACTATTTGTATTAATGCTTTGAAATCCTCAGCAGAAACACATTTCCTCCTCTCCCAATGGGAAGATTTTCTACCAAGGGAATTATTTTTGTTTCCATATCAATAGAGTTTAGTATCCAATTGTTTCTTAGAAGTGAAAAGTGGACCCATAGGAGAAGACCTTGTTTTAATGTCTCGCTTTATTAGATGCAGCTCCTTTTATAACACTTATGAATAAGATGTTTGGATTTGTTGTTTGGTATTTCCAAAATTGGTTTTTGAGCCTTGAGCATGGCTTTACACAATATAAAACAAAATGCATTATATTTTGGCAGGAAATAAACAATTGATTTATGAGCATATGTGACACAGGGTTTTTATGAACAAATTAGTTTCCCACAATAAGTGTTACTTGAGGTGCCACCTCTCTATCTTATCTCTTATGGTATGGGCATCTGGAGATTTGATCAGGAATTGGATGTATACACCAATTTCTGTAAGGGTGTCTTCTGCGTTTTCTAAGACTCTTAACATTTGAGGTTTTACGTCTAGGTCTTTGATCCATTTAGAGTTGATTTTTGTGTACGGTGATAGGCAGGGCTCCTATTTCAATCTTCTGTGTGTGTTCAGTTAATCTTCCCAGTTTCACTTACTGAATAGGTTCTCTTCTCCCCAGTGGTTGTTGGATAATACCTAGTGATCTATTACAGAAACAAAGAACTGAGTACCACATGTTCTCACTCATAAGCAAACCCTGAACATTTACCATAATATTGTGAGAAAGGAATTGGCAGTAGCAGGACACAGCCAGGGGAAGGAAGAGGGGCACATAACATCAGTAAGAGTACCTCATCTCTAACCAGGCAAAGTGGGGACCAAAGAGAGGCCTAAACTTTACCTGTTCAATGATCACCCCACTTGTATACCTAATCCTGAATCGTACTCCACATCTTTAAAATAAATAAATGAAATGAAATGAAAAAGTTACTTTAAAGATGATTTGTGAATATAACCAAAGTGGCATCCAGGGTCGGCCTATGCCTTATGATATGAGTATGTTTGACTAAAAAATAAAATCAATGTCTTGCATCATTATGGTGTGTTCAAATAATTCCAGAGTGACTTATATTTGCACTGTTATCTCTGACTCTAAGTCACTGCTCCTACTGAATTGGTTCTGCTCATAGAACCTCTCCTCATACACTCTGTTCCTCGTCTTCTCTGCACACATTAAATACAAGACTTAAGTCCCCTTTCACCTCTATTGTACCCTCAAACCGGTGCATGCACACACACATATACATACACAGCCTTCATTTGTAGCAGAATTTATTGAAGGTTTAAATAAACAAAATTATGCTTACATCATAGTAGATCAAATAACATAAATAGGAATGGTAAATATGTGTTTCTAAAGCAATACAGAATAAAAATTAAATGATATATAAACTAGCTTTCATCCAAAGACCTTTACTGAGGATTTCAAGACTTTTAATCTTTCAACTCCTACAATAAAGAAAAGTAAAACAAATAACCATAAAATAGTCAGTTTATTTTGTTATTCAGATAATTGATACAAATTCATGTATCATTATGTTGTACACATTTGAAAGATTTTCCATAGGTTAAAAATGCTATAGGGTACATAAATCTTGAATTCTGTTGAATAGTGACAAATTTCTCTCTAGAATTGATATGACACGTTGCATTGCCAGCAGTGCAAATGCTTCTGTGTCTTCACATCCCAATACAAATCTCATTTAAAATTCTAATCTATGTGATGGATACTGAATGATATTTTGTTTTAATTATCATGTCATTGCCTAGTAAGGTAAAGATTGCAATGTTTTCTGGCTATTCTCTTTCTCTCTTGTGTGAACTTCCTCTTCACATCATTTGCAAATGTCATATTAAATCAGCTTTGTAACTGTCTATGTAAATTTCAAATTTCGAGGAAAATAGACTGTGTTAATATTAACAATATATTCTCAGGGTAGGGAAGTTTACTTAAAGATCCCTTGGCAACTCTTGTTGAAAATTTGCAGACTTCTCCAAGAATACTAGATTAGGGATCTAATAGTATCACTTTTTTTGTAACCTGTCAGATTATTCTAATGGGTTTTATGTAGGTTCTTCATCTCACTTAGGAATAAAGTTAAACTTGGGGGAATGGGCATATATTACAAATGAAATCCCTGATAACACCCACAGTAATATACTCAGAACTTTGAAAGTTCACCTCATTTTACATTAAGTACCCTTATGGGAGAAGAAGGACAAGGATGAAAGGTTATATTCTAATATGTTATATATCTGGGAGCTTTCCATAGTTAGCATAGAGAATGTAAAAATAAACTCTTTTTTCTTTTTTGAATTTGATGCTGACTTCTCCTGTTCTCCTCCCTTCATTCCAAATATTCTCACCTATTTGGTTTAAGTGCTATGTAATCAGTAACTGAAAAAAAATACATACTTGTAGGGAAAGGGGAATGCCTTTATAAGCCAGATCAATGTAAAAGATGAAATTTCTACAAGTGTTTCCTGTTACCTGTCTTATTACTGTGAGATAAGAGAGTTCATTTTTAAAAAGTGAATACTAGAAATGGGGAAGGAAAAGAAGATTTTCCAAGACAGGGACACTTAAGCTCTAGCAGGAGAACCAAGGCTGAAGGCCACCTCTTTTACCTCTCTAGGCTTATGGGACAAAGAGCCTTACTTCAGTTAGATTGAAACTATTCAACTTGATCTGTTGTGCAATTAGAGTCCATGTTCAATTCATGATATGCCTCTTTCTCAAGGGCAAAATGTCATCTTGCTTCTGCTTTATCCTTCAAGAGGTATGATATGGGGAATGATACTTCAAGAGGAGTTTTTTGTTTGTTTGTTTGCTTGTTTGTTTGTTTTAATCCTTCTTAAGGCTAAAACTTTTTGGCCATAGAATCTCAAAGGAAATAAGTTCTGACCCCAACACGTAACTCTAACTTCCTAAAAAAAATTAAACATCAAATTTAGCTACACTATTCTCTTTTTTTATCAATATTTTTAATTATGATATTTGTGGGGTACAGTTAAGGGTTAGGTGTACAGTTACGTTTCATTCAGGCACCCTGTTGATAAGAGGTGTTTTCCCATCCCCAGACAGATTTTTGCGACTATTAATCCCATCCCCCCCCCATAGTTTCCCAGTACCATCAGTCATTTTCTTATAGTATTACAATGGAGGTTCAAGGTCCATTATATGAGTGAGAACATGTGACACTCGGATATTTGTTTCTTTGAGAGGTCACTCAGTATTATAGACTCTAGTTCCATCCAGGTTGCTGTGAAATTCATGATTTTGTTCTTTATTATGGCTGCGTAGTATTCCATCACGTATATGTACCACAATTTTTTAATCCAGTCCTCTTTTGATGGGCAGCATGGTTGTTTCAAGGTTCTTGCTATTGTGAACAACGCTGCGATAAAAATATGTGTACGGGTATCTTTTTTATAGAGTGATTTGAGGTCTTCAGGGTATATTCCCAGTAGGGGGATTGCAGGGTCATATGGAAGGTTGATTTTTAGAGCTTTTAGGAATCGCCACACTGTTTTCCACAGAGGTTGTACTAGTTTACACTCCCACCAACAGTGTAGAAGTGTACCCTTTTCACCACACCCTCTCCAGCAGCTGTTATTTTTTGAGTTGTTGATAATTGCCATTCTGACTGGAGTTAGATGGTAGCTCAGTGTGGTTTTGATTTACATCTCCCTGATGATTAGTGAGTTTGAGTATTTCTTCATTTGTTTGTTGGCTGCTCAGATGTCTTCTTTTGTGAAGTGTCTGTTCATATCTTTTGCCCATTTTATAATGGGGTTGTTGGTTTTCTTCTTTTCAGCACGTTTGAGTTCCCTGTAGATCCAGGATGTTAAGCCTTTGTCAGACCTGGAGTTGGCAAATACTTTTTCCCAGTCTGGTGGCTGTCTCCCTGCTCTCTTGATGGTTTCTTTGGCTTTGTAGAAGCTTGTCAGTTTAATAAGGTCCCATTTGTCTATCTTCTCTCTTATGGCCTGTGGGTTTCGGGTTTTGTTCAGGAATTGGATGCCAGTTCCGATTTCCATGAGGGTATTTCCTTCCTTTTCTAAGGTTCTTATGGTTTGAGGTTTTACAATTAGGTCTCTGATCCATTTGGAGTTAACCTTTGTGCACGGCGATAGATAGGGGTCCTGTTTCAATCTTCTGTATGTGGTCAGTCATTTTCCCAGCACCATTTACTGAATAGGTTCTCCTCTCCACAGTGGTAGGTGGTGGGGGCTTTGTCGAAGATGAGTTGGTTGAGAATTTGAGGTTTTGCTTCTGGAATCTCAATTCTATTCCATTGATCTATATGCCTGTACCTGTACCAATACAAAGCTGTTTTGATGATTGTAGCTTTGTAGTAAAGTTTGAAGTCTGGTAATGTGATACCACCTGCTTTGGGTTTTTTTGCTGAGGATTGTTCTGGCTATTCTTGGATGTTTGTGTTTCCATATGAATTCCTGTGTTGTTTTTTCCAGGTCTGAGAAGAATGTTGCTGGTAATTTGATGGGTACTGCATTGAATTTGTAGATTGCCTTAGGTAAGATGGACATCTTCACAATGTTGATTCTTCCAATCCATGAGAATGGGATATTTTTCCACTTGTTTGTGACATCTTTGATTTCTTTGAGCAGTGTTTTGTAATTTTCATTGTAAAGGCCTTTCACGTCTCTGGTTAGGAAGATGCCAAGGTATTTCATTTTTTTGTGGCTATTGTAAATGGAGTTGTGTTTTTTATTTGTGTTTCTGTTTGTTTATTACTGGTGTAGAGAAATGTGATTGTCTTTTGTACATTTATTTTGTATCCTGAAACTTTGCCAAGGGCGTTTATCAATGTAAAGAGGCTTTTGACAGATTCCCTTGGGTTTTCAAGGTACACAATCATATCATCTGCAATGAGAGATAACTTGACTTCCTCTTTTCCTATTTGGATACCCCTGATTGCCTCCTCTTCTCTGATTGCTCTAGCCAGGACTTCCAATACTATGTTGAACAGGAGGGATGAGAGTGGGCATCCTTATCTAGTTCCAGTTTTCAGGGGAATTGTTTCCAATTTTTGTCCATTTAGGAGTATGCTGGCTGTGGGTTTCTCGTAGATGGCTTTTACTATTTTGAGGTATGTTCCTCGTATGCCTAGTTGTTCAAGGGTTTTTTATCAAGAAGCGGTGCTGGATTTTATCAAAAGCTTTTTCTGCATCTAATGATATGATCATGTGGTTTTTATATTGACATCTGTTGATGAATTTAATTACATTTATGGTTTTACGAATGTTGAACCAGCCTTGCATCCCAGGAATGAAGCCTACTTGGTCATGGTGGATGATTTTTGAGATGTATTGCTGAATCCGGTTTGCTAGGATCTTGTTGAGAATTTTAGCATCTATGTTCATCAAAGATATTGGCATGTAGTTCTCTTTCTTTGTTGGATCTTTACCTGGCTTGGGTATCAATGTGATGTTGGCTTCGTAAAATGATTGGGGAGAGTTCCATCTTTTCAATCACCTGGAATACCTTTAGTAGGATTGGTATCAGCTCCTCCTTAAATGTCTTGTAGAATTCCGCTGGAAAGCCATCTGGACCAGGGCTTCTTTTTTGTAGGAAGTTTTCTTATTACGTAGTCGATTTCCTTGATTGTTATTGGTCTTTTTAGGGTCTCAATTTCTTCTTGTTCCAACCTAGGTAGGTTGTGTGATGTCAGAAAGTCCTCCATTTCCTTAAGGTTTTCAAGTTTGTTTCCATACAAGTGTACATAGTAGTCTCTAATGATCTTTTGTATTTCTTCAGGGTCAGATGTGACTTCATCTTTTGTGTTTCTGATTGTGCTTATTTGTTTTTTTTCTCATTTTTTTCCTAGTCAGTCTAGCTAGGGGACCATAGATCTTGTTTATCCTTTCAAAGAACCAGCTTTTTGTTTCATTGATTTTTTGTATTATTTTTTGTCTTCTATGTCCTGGATTTGAGCTTTTATTTTGGTGATCTGGATTCTTCTGCTGAAATTAGGGTTTTTGTGGTCTTGCTTTTCCAGCTTCTTTAGGTGGCTTGTTAGGTTGTGAATTTCTGTTCCTTCCATTTTCTTCATGTGTGTTTGTAGGGATATAAATTCCCCTCTTACTACAGCTTTCAGGGCATCCCAGAGATTTTGGTAAGATGTTTCTTCATTTTCATTTGTTTCCAGGTATCTTTTGATCTCTGTTTTGATG
>NW_007207577.1:0-707 GCF_000164805.1 Carlito syrichta | reverse complement strand
CTTGAAAGGGTATTTGTCTGAAAATTAAGATGGCTACTCCTCCTTTCTTTGTATTCTGTTCGCCTGGAAGTTTGTTTCCCATCCTCTTACTTTGAGTCTGTGGGTGTCCTTTCTAGTGAGTTGAGTCTCTTGAAGGCAATAGATTGTTGTCTGATGATATTTTATCCATTTTGCCATTCTATGTCTTTTCAGTGGTGCATTTAGTCTGTTCACATTTAGGCTAAATAAATTGAAAATGCAAGAGTTGATCCCCTGTCATAAAGGTTCTTTACAGAGTTGTTCCTGTTTGTTTGTTGTCTTTCTTTGGGTTTTGGAGTTGGTTCATGTGTGTTTTTAATCTTTTGCCTGTACTCTTGTGAAGAATGCTGTTGTTCTTTTTTCTTTTTTCTTCTGTGTTCAGTACTTTCTTAAGTGTTTCTTGTAGAGGTGGTCTGGTGGCGGCGTAGGTTCTTAGGATTGGATGTCTGGAAAAGATTTCAATTCTCCCTCATTAATGAAGCTTAGTTTGGCTGGGTAGGTTATTCTTGGTTGAAATTGTTTCTCTTTTAGAACTTTGAAGATAGGGCTCCAGGCTCCCCTGGCCTGAAGGGTTTCTGTGGATAAATCTGCTGCTATTCTAATTCGTTTTCCCTGGTAGGTAGTCTGGCCTTTTTCTCTTGCTGCCTTTAGGATTTTTTCTTTCATAGTTACTTTGTTTAGGCGAATTA
>NW_007207576.1:0-773 GCF_000164805.1 Carlito syrichta | reverse complement strand
GCAGTCTTGACCTGCTTGGCTCAAGCAATAGAGAGAAAGAAAATAAAAATGGGTCAGAAACTTAGATCTGTAAACAGAAAGGAAGAGCATTAGAGAAAGTATAATTGAATGTATGATAAAACATTTATTTTTTCTTATTGTTAATTGATCTAAGAGATAAAAATTTGTTCAAATTAAGACTATCAACAGTTTGTATTAGCTTATGTAAAAGGAAAATGAATAATAGCAATGACACAATAAATAGGGAGAAAGAATTAGGAATATTTTGCTATTAAAAGATTCTTGCACTACACATGAGGTGGTATAGTTCTACTCGAAAGTGGCCTTGGGGGGGCAGCATGGTGGCTCACACCCATAACCCTGGCACTTTGGGAGGGCAAGGCAAGAACCCAGGAGTTCAAGATTAGCCTAGGCAATATAGTGAGGCCTAGCCTTTACTAAAATTAAAAAAATTAGCTGGATGTGGTGGTGTGCATCTGTAGTTCCAGTTACTCGGGAGGCTGAAGCAGAAGGATTGCCTGAACTCAAAATGCTGAGGTTATGGTGTCATGATTGTATCGCTGCACTTCAGCTTGGGTGACAGTGTGAGAGAAAGAAAGAGAGAGAGAGGGAGGAAGGGAGGGAGGGAGGAAGAAAGAAAGGGAGAAAGAGAGAAAGAAAAAGAAAGGAGGAAGGGAGGGAGGGACGGAAAACAGTAGAGTTGAATTAATTGTAAAGATGTATTACAAACTTTAGAGCAACCACTAAAAAAGTTTGAAAACATAAATAATATG
>NW_007207575.1:0-1453 GCF_000164805.1 Carlito syrichta | reverse complement strand
TCATGATCTCTCTGTCTTCCCACTACACTACAAGCTATGTCCTTTCACAGAAATTCACATGGGCATTCCTGTGTCCCACTAATTCTTTTTTTTTTCCTTGAGTTAGAGTCTCACTCTGTCACCCAGACTGGAGTGCAGTGGCCGCTCCCGGCCACTGCAGCCTCAACCTGCTGGGCTCCAGCGATCCTTCTGCCTCAGCCTTCCAAGTAGCTGGAACTGCAAGCGTGTGCTACCATGCCCAGCAATTTTTTTGTTTATTGTAGAGATGAGGTCTCACCAAGTTGCCCAGGCAGGTCTCGAACCAGCAGGCTCAGGCAATCCACTCACCTCAGCCTCCCAAAGGCACGGGATTATAGGCTGAGCCACCAAGCCTGGCTTCCCACTAATTCTGAAGCTCATCCCTTCTGTCTTCACCCCTGGAATTATTCTAGATGCCACATTAGGTAATTAAGACAGTTTTATACCCAGACAAGGAATGAGGCAAGCAAGGGTCCATTGAGTCACTTCTGAATATGAGAACAAGGAGGATTTGGTACAACTTCACACCAGGGTACAGTTGGGCATATCAGTGTCTCCATGAGTGTTTCTGGTTATTCTTCACCTTCCTTCTCCACAGAGAGGCTTTTCCACCCTTGGGGACACTGGGATTCTTATGGCTTTCTGATTGGAGAAAAGAAAAGGGGAATGGATCCTTGTTATCTCTGCAAAAGGTTACAATCTGCAGGCAGGACACTTTTGCAGTGACTTCCTTCAGCCTCAGTCCAACATAGATATTAGATGGTTGAAAACAGAGACATGGACCCACTGATCAGGATGCTACCCCCAGGAGTAGACAGGAGCTGGGCTTGGAACTTTTCCCTTGATATGACTTGGCCTTTCTTACCATTGGAGGAAGACTCATCATTCTTTCATTTATGTGCCCAGTAAGCTCTGCTGAGTGCTGACTCTGAGTGGAGTTTATTATTACATCCAGGGGAGACACAGAGAAGAATGAAGCCAGGTGCCTCATGCAGATGAAATTCAGGGTCTAGTAGAGGCCATTGAACACATGAGTCATTCCTGCAGGAGTCTTATCGTGAATTAGATGCACCTCAAGGCTCAGGGGCCCACATATGTTCAGCCCCTCCAAGGTCCTTGAGGCTTCCAGCAATGTGTTTACATGGTCACTTGTTCTTAAAGAATGTAGATGTCAGATATTTTAACCACAGACTGTTAAGTTTATGGTTGTAGCATACAGTGAAGTTTCGCCAGGCTCAGTGGCTCAGTCTGTAATCCTGCACCTTTGGGAGGCTGAGATGAGTGGATTGCCTGATCCCGTGAGTTCGAGACCCACCTGGGCAGCGAGACCTCATCTCTACAATAAATCAAAAAATCACCCAGGCATGATAGTGCATGCCTGTAATTCTGGCTACTTGGAAGGCTGAGGTGGAAGGATCGCCGGAGCCCAACAGTT
>NW_007207574.1:0-937 GCF_000164805.1 Carlito syrichta | reverse complement strand
AAAAGGGCACCACCGGGTGCTGAGATTTAAAACCTAGCAGTCACTCTTGATGGTTCTTTTCCTTGCTCTCCAAATCCAGTTCATCAGCAAGGCTTTTCAAAGGGCATGTAAAACCTTTCCCCAATCAGACCCTTCTTAGCCTCCTCTGACACAGACTCCTCGGCAGGTGCCCAGCGGCTCAGAGGATTTTGCTCCCAGGGTTGCCATATAAAATTTGGGACACCCAGGTACACTGGAATTTCACATAAGCTGCAAATCATTTTCAATATAAATACTGTATGTCCTAAATGTTAAAGTATTCATCGCTTGCCTGAAATTTAAATTTAACCTGGCAACCTGTATTTTTATTTGCTAAGCCTGGCAACCCCATCTGCCTCCACACTCCCACAGTCAGATCTTTACTGATTAAAACCTTCCCAGCTGGGTGTGGTGGCTCATGCCTACAATCCCAGCACTTTGGGAGGCAGAGGTAAAAGAACTGCCTGAGTACAGGGGTTCGAAACCAGTCTGGGTAACTTGGCAAGATAATACAATAAATAAAAAAATTAGCCTGGTGTGGTGGCATGCACCTGTGATTCCTGCTACTTGGAAGGCTGAGGTGGAAGGATCACCTGAGCCCAGCAGGACAAGGCTGCAGTGGCCATGAGTGGCAGCCTGGGTTTTAACTGGAGAGGGTGGAGAATAAAATGTTTGTGTGGTCGTGCAGCCCTTTCTGTTGTTTAGATAGACAATCTTAAGATAGGCTGGAAGTCATTGGGCACAGGAGGAAGGGAAGTGCCTAAGTCATGGTGTTGGCACTGGAGTCCAAAACTGACTCCGGCTAGAAGGAAGAAAAGAGACAAAACAAATATGTTACACAGAAGGAAATCATTCCAGGAATGTCATACTGCATGCTCCCAATTTCAGGGTTTTAAATGCTCGCAGTTTCTCTAACCAT
>NW_007207573.1:0-749 GCF_000164805.1 Carlito syrichta | reverse complement strand
CAAGTCGCGCACGAAGCGGAGCTGGAGAAGACCAACAAATTCGTCAAGGACGGGAAGTCGCTCATCGGCTCGCTCAAGAGTGAGTGCCCCGAACTCGGCGGGAGGCGGCACTCAGCCCTGCCCTCTCGCGGCCGCCGGCTCCTTCCCCTGGCGCCAAGGGATGGGTGGCGGGGCTGCCGGTGGCGGGAAGGGTGCGTGAGGCGCTAGCCTGCCGCTGTCAGACCAGGAAGAGGCTGTCGCCCGCCGGGTGCGGCCAGTACCTCCGGGGTGGCCGGACGGTCGCGTGTGCGCGCAGGGAGGAGTCACGCGAGGGGATGGGAGTGCCCAGCGCGCCGCTCCTGCCGGAAAGCCGAGAGGCGCTCACCTCTGGGTGCCCAGAGCGGGCAGGGAGCGGGCCCTGCCGAGGTGGGGACAGGCGGATGGAGGGGACAGGCAGATGGCGGGGACAGGCGGGCCGAGACGCTCCGCTCCCCTCACGTGACTCCCGCCAGGCAGGGTCACCTCGCCGTCCTTGGAGTGTTGGCCCTGGCAGTCCCCAAATCCAGAAGCGGTGCCGTGTATGTGTGCAGGTTGCAAGTTCTTGTTCTTGTGTTCAGCAGAAGGTGATAGGGATGGGAGTACAGAATCAGAGTGTTCCTTTACTCCAAACTAGGCGAGTGTTTAAAAATAGAATGAACATATCCTGGCTCTCTCCTGCTCCTGTTCCTGCTCCCTTGCTCTCCTTACCTCTCCTGTTATCCTGAAAACAC
>NW_007207572.1:0-587 GCF_000164805.1 Carlito syrichta | reverse complement strand
AAGAGGCTGTCGCCCGCCGGGTGCGGCCAGTACCTTCCGGGGTGGCCGGGACGGTAGCGTGTGCGCGCAGGGAGGAGTCACGCGAGGGGATGGGAGTGCCCAGCGCGCCGCTCCTGCCGGAAAAGCCGAGAGGCGCTCACCTCTGGGTGCCCAGAGCGGGCAGGGAGCGGGCCCTGCCGAGGTGGGGACAGGCGGATGGAGGGGACAGGCAGATGGCGGGGACAGGCGGGCCGAGACGCTCCGCTCCCCTCACGTGACTCCCGCCAGGCAGGGTCACCTCGCCGTCCTTGGAGTGTTGGCCCTGGCAGTCCCCAAATCCAGAAGCGGTGCCGTGTATGTGTGCAGGTTGCAAGTTCTTGTTCTTGTGTTCAGCAGAAGGTGATAGGGATGGGAGTACAGAATCAGAGTGTTCCTTTACTCCAAACTAGGCGAGTGTTTAAAAATAGAATGAACATATCCTGGCTCTCTCCTGCTCCTGTTCCTGCTCCCTTGCTCTCCTTACCTCTCCTGTTATCCTTGAAAACACAAAGGTTTGAGAAGGAATATCCTTAGACCTCAGAAAGAAGTTTAAATTCATGCTAAAGAGT
>NW_007207571.1:0-755 GCF_000164805.1 Carlito syrichta | reverse complement strand
ATGGCTCCTGGCTCCTCTCTGGCACAGGGAGAACCGGGCTGTGGCTGGGTGCAGTGGGCTCCAGGTAGAGTCAGCCTTCTGAGAAGTGGCTGGGCTGCCTGAACTGCCCCTGTGAGAAGGGGCGGGGTTGGAGTGTCTTGGGTTGGGATCTTTTTCCAGCTGAGCGACTCAGCCCACATTTCTGGGCCTTCAGGGTTTGATGACCCGGCAGGTGGAGCCTTGCAGCCTCTGCTCTGGAGCCAGGAGCCCTACAGGACCCGGGTCATCACTTTTCTTTGACTTAAACCCTTGGGTTGCTGGAGAGGTCACCCTGGATGCCAGGGAGGCTTAGTTGGAGAGTTCCCTGGTGTTTTAGAGAGAAATTATGACCTCTTTTAAGGGTCCCTAAGCAGAGCCCTCCTCCCCGCTAGGACATACGGGACCACGGAGCCCTGGGCTCACCAAACCCTCGATGGGAGGGAACAAAACAGTGGCAGAGTTGTGGGAAGTAAATTCCAGGCTGGGCTGAGCCACAGTTTCTCCACCCATCCCCCCATCCAAGGAGGTGCTTGGTGGCATGACGTGTACCTGCCCACCACGTTGCTTTCTTGTGCACTAGATGCAAGTTTTGGAGTAAAGGACCAAGGAGAAAGAAGGGAGGTGAGTTAGGGCCATCACGTTCTGCTGGACTCTTCTAGAACTGGTTTTAAGCCCAGAGGCCTGGAGCACAGGTCTAGCTCTTGGCCCTGGGAAGAGAATGGACCACAGTCGCCCCC
>NW_007207570.1:0-751 GCF_000164805.1 Carlito syrichta | reverse complement strand
ACAAAAAAAGTTGACAAAGGGAATGACAGAATAAATGATATTTTGTTGTTTACAAAGAACACACTGGGGATGCGGTTCTTCTTGTTGACACATATCGCTTCAACACATTCATAGGATATTAAAATTTATGAAGAATGTTGTCACATGCAAAGCATGTTACAGTGTGCTTTCTTTCTTTCTTTTCTTTCTCTTTTCTGAGTTGGAGTCTCACTCTGTCACCCAGACTGGAGTGCAGTGGCCGCTTCCAGCCACCGCAGCCTCTACCTGCTGGGCTCCGGTGATCCTTTCTCCTCAGCCTTCCAAGTAGCTGAAACTACAGGTGCGTGCTACCACGCCCGGCTCATTTTGATTTGTTGTAGAGATGAGGTCTTGCCAAGTTGCCCAGGCGGGTCTCGAACCCGCGGGCTCAGGCAATCCACTCACCTCAGCCTCCCAAAGTCGCGGGATTACAGGCTGAGTCACCAAGCCTGGCTTCTTTTCTTTTTAAATAATTTTTTAAGATTTGTATTTATTTTAAAGATGTGGGGTACAATTTATGACTAGGTAGATAAGAGGTCATTACACAGGTAAAGTTTGGGCCTCCACACACGTGTACCACAGCACAATTCACAATAGCAAAAACATGGAACCAACCATGCTGCCCATCGAAAGTGGACTGGATAAAAAATGTGCTACATATGAATGATGGATTACTATGCAGTCATAAAAAAGGACAAAATTAGGGACTTTGCAGCAGTGATCTATCACAGAA
>NW_007207569.1:0-935 GCF_000164805.1 Carlito syrichta | reverse complement strand
CAATGCCGCCAGCCCATGCCCTCCACCCCGCAAAGCAAGTATGTGTCACAGGGTCACTGGTTCATTGGGTCCACACTGGAACTCCCAGCACCCCAGGAACCCTTCACATCATCATCAGAACCATCAATGAGATGCAGACTTGCAAGACAAGATGAAGACTAACAGCACCTGGGCAGAGGATTCCTTCTGATAGGTACGCCCTCCACCTGCTATCCATGCCAAGCCTGGGTCCCGCCACTCTCCCTTCACCAGCCTGCAGCGCCAGAGATGACCACTTCCTGCCTGAGCTACCACCCACTTTACTGGCTCCTTGCTCTTTGTTATTCTGAGGAAGTGGGCTCCACCCAGGCGTGTGTGTACACGCGCATGCAGAAAGGATGCAGTGACTCTGTCTTGGAGCATGCGCAGGAGAACCCCAGGAATACCCCCAGGACTTGAGCTCACGGGACTTGGCTGTGCTTCTCCGCAGGTGAAGCTCTCAGCACTTCTTCCCTCCCTTCTCTGTCACTTCGGAGAAACTTGTGTAGCACTTACTGCTCCCTTCTGGCCTCTCCACCCCCATGATTTCAGTAACTCTGTTCACAGTCTGTATATTCAGCATTTGTGAGTTCAAATGTTGTACGTGTGCATACATGGCTTGTACAGCACGGATTTGGCGAGGAGGAGAATGCATGTGGTTCTTGGTGGCTGCGTGCCTGTGTTTTGTGTCATGTGCATCATGGGTGCACACGTATGTGCATGTTTTGGTGTGGATGCCATGCTGGTGTTTGTAGGCATTGTGCTCTGTTCAATGTTGGTTTGTATATTCCTTCCCATGTGTGTGCAATTCTAGGAGCCTGTGTGTCTCTGTGTATGTGTTCGAGGAAGTTGGGCCGGTGTCATTTGTTTTGTCATTGGATAATTAGAAGACAGTACAACTAGGTGACTTCCTGGAC
>NW_007207568.1:0-913 GCF_000164805.1 Carlito syrichta | reverse complement strand
CACAGATGGAACTAAGAAGGACAAAACTCAAGTTTCCTGGCTTCTGTTTTCTCTTCCTTTAAGTCACTGCCCTCTACCCTTCACTCAGGAAGAGGGTCACCCTCTTTGCATCCAAAGAGGCCCAGTCAGTACTAAAGGCTCTTACGATCTAACTAAATATCTTCAAGTCTCAACACGTTTACTGACAAGTGAGAATGGAGGGGCTGACTGGATCCCACACTTTCCCAGAAAAACTTTCTCTAACTTAGAACGACACTGAGAGCCCCTGTGTTCTAGCAGTGCCTGTTTTCCAGGCACCCCTTTAAGTTTTGGCTATACAGAGAAGACACCCCTATAGCCAGCTGGGGGCAGACAACAACCCAAAAGTCCAACATCTTTATTGGCTAGTTCTTACTCTCTAGGGAGAGTAAGGCTGATGGGTACAACTTTGGGACAGCAAACCCCTCATATATTCATTAAGCAGAAAAAAAAATCAGACATGGTAGTCTTAGGTTCGAAATCACCAAGTTGCAAAGAATCAAGGAGCTGCGTTGACATAGATGAAAACTGTTGTAACAAACAACAGTAACAGCACCACTTATGAAATGCCTACTGTGTACTAGGGGCTGTAAGTGTGTTAAATGGCGCGTGAGATGGATGACAGGCTCTCTCAAAGATGAGGAAGTCCGAAAAGAGAATTTCAATAATCACCCCCTTCATACACAGCTACAGATTTTTCATAAGGTCTGGATTCGGAGATGGTCAAGATGCTGGGTGAAAATAGGGTACTTAACACACATCCACACGGATATACAAAGAAACGAACACACAACCACACGTCCACACGACAGCGGGTTACTGGAATGTTACAATGCACAGCATGAAGATGCCACAGTCAGCAAGATAACACAGGAAAGTGGGAACTGACTCTGTC
>NW_007207567.1:0-917 GCF_000164805.1 Carlito syrichta | reverse complement strand
CACACACACACACATTGTCTTTCCAAATTGAAACATCCATGTCATAGAGGCAGGAATATCCAAAAGAAGTATCACGTGCAGACAGAATTAATGGATTAGGGTGGAGGAGATTAGGGGGAAAAAACCTTCATTTTAGAGAATGCAGTGCCACACTCATATGTCTAAGTTGGTGTTCAATTCTGCACTGGTATTCTTTGTCACTTTTGACTTCTCTTTCTTCCCTACATTCAACCTTTCTCCTTACTCTTTTAAAACACAGAGTGGTAAGTGAAAACAGCTGGTAAGTGAAGTAAGTAAAAATAACTCTCTATCTGCAGGCAGAAAATGACATTGAACCCCTATCTCACACCATATACAGAAATAAAAATAGATTAAAGACTTAAATTTAAGACCTGGAACTATAAAATTACTAGAAGGAAACACACACAAGAAAATATTGACAACTTAGGTTTTGGCAATGACTTTCAATATATTACCCTCAAAACATGGTCAACACAAGCCAAAAATAGGTAAATGGGATTATATCAAATTAAAAAACTTCTGCCCAGCCAAGGGTACGATTAATAGAGTGAAGAAGCAACCTACAAATTGGGAGAAATTATCTGTAAACCATATAGCTGATAAGCAGTTCCTATCCAAAATATATAAGCAACTCAAGCAACCCAATAGCAAGAAAACAAATAGCCAGTTTAACAATCAGGCAAAAATACTTGAATAAACATTACTCAAGAGAAGAGACATACAAACGGCCAACAGATCTATTAAAATGTCTTTAATATCACTCATCCTCAAGGAAATACAAATTAAAACCACAATGAGTTATACTATCATACCTGTTAGGATGACTGTTATCAAAAAGATGGAAGATAGCAAGTGCTGCTGAGGGTGTGGAAAAAGGGAACCCTTGCACACTGTGG
>NW_007207566.1:0-598 GCF_000164805.1 Carlito syrichta | reverse complement strand
CCACATTTATGGCCACATACATTCCGTGGGAATAGGGCAGTCCTTCCACACACACTTCTCAGAAAACTGGATACTCTCATGCATAATCCAGCAGTTCCACGTCCAGCAAAAGCCACAACACAGGTTAGAAAATACAAGAAAAGAAGAGTCTGTGAACTCACGGTTAAGGTTCCATGTCCAAGAGCGGCCTGACTCACGTTCCCTCGATGTGGTAGGGGGGCCCCAGCTCCGCCGCCTGCGGGGGGCCCGGCTCCGCCGCCAGCGGGGGGCCCAGCTCCGCGGTGGTCCCAGTCGCCGCGATCCACACTCTGGGGTCCCGCAGCGCGGGAGTCCGAAGCACTCCGTGGGAGGCCGCGGCCCGGGAGGCGGAACCGCGTTGCGCCTCGGTGCTCGCAGGCAGGATTCTGAGGAAGGATCGCGTCAACCCAGCAGGTCACGCGGCCGGGACGCGACGCGCCGTCCTCACGCCAGGGCGTTGCAGCCCCGCAATGGCGAGGGACCCGGAGCCCCGCCCCCACAAGAGAGAGATTGACAGCAGGTACCATTCATTGTGCATAGTAGGTGTCTGATACATTTCAACAACTCCAACGTAACACTA
>NW_007207565.1:0-1105 GCF_000164805.1 Carlito syrichta | reverse complement strand
TTAGAAAATACAAGAAAAGAAGAGTCTGTGAACTCACGGTTAAGGTTCCATGTCCAAGAGCGGCCTGACTCACGTTCCCTCGATGTGGTAGGGGGGCCCCAGCTCCGCCGCCTGCGGGGGGCCCGGCTCCGCCGCCAGCGGGGGGCCCAGCTCCGCGGTGGTCCCAGTCGCCGCGATCCACACTCTGGGGTCCCGCAGCGCGGGAGTCCGAAGCACTCCGTGGGAGGCCGCGGCCCGGGAGGCGGAACCGCGTTGCGCCTCGGTGCTCGCAGGCAGGATTCTGAGGAAGGATCGCGTCAACCCAGCAGGTCACGCGGCCGGGACGCGACGCGCCGTCCTCACGCCAGGGCGTTGCAGCCCCGCAATGGCGAGGGACCCGGAGCCCCGCCCCCACAAGAGAGAGATTGACAGCAGGTACCATTCATTGTGCAGAGTAGGTGTCTGATACATTTCAACAACTCCAACGTAACACTAACACATGAGAAAACGCAAACATGGTCAGAAAGGAAACATGCCAGAGATCTACACATACCGCTGCAGGGAAAAAGACACAAATCGGGACAATTCATTTTAAGCAGTAGTATACAGTTGCTATCTATACTCAATGAAACATATCGAATGAGTCAACTGGGATATATTTCAAAAATAAGTTAATTAAAAATCAGCAATAGGATATTTTATCTAAGCACATTTCAATAAAATAAGGGTATGTGTTTTTATTTGGGTGTGGAAAAAAGTGATTAAGGCTATAGAAACAAGAATTCCTTTCTAATGACTGGCCATGGATTCAGGGATCTGGTATAAACGTTTTCTTCTTCATTTGTAATTTGAAAGAAGTAGGGTACAATTCAGGGTGAAATATATTAATATTCATTTTACAGGAACCCTTGTTGTTCAGGCCTGTCCCCGAACGTCCCGGCACCCCGGGCACAAACCAACTACTGCAAGTCCTGGCCCTCCCCCTCCCCTGCATCTCCCAACTCTGAAAATCTTTTTTGTTGTCGTTATTATGATGGTTGTTCAAGGTCCACTTATGAGTGAGTACATGTGATACTCAGTTTCTGCTTCCCTGAAAGGTCACCCAGTAGTATAGACTCTAACTCCG
>NW_007207564.1:0-847 GCF_000164805.1 Carlito syrichta | reverse complement strand
GGGCACTGACGTGGGGGTGGGGGTGGGCGGCTTTGGAAGGAGGCTCAGTTTCAGCTGCGCTGGGTCCCTGGGTCTGGCTGTGAATGGCTCCTTGGCTCCTCTCTGGCACAGGGAGAACCGGGCTGTGGCTGGGTGCAGTTGGCTCCAGGTAGAGTCAGCCTCCTGAGAAGTGGCTGGGCTGCCTGAACTGCCCCTGTGAGAAGGGGCGGGGTTGGAGTGTCTTGGGTTGGGATCTTTTCCAGCTGAGCGACTCAGCCCACACTTCTGGGCCTTCAGCGTTTGATGACCCGGCGGTGGAGCCTTGCAGCCTCTGCTCTGGAGCCAGGAGCCCCACAGGACCCGGGTCATACCTTTTCTTTGACTTAAACCCTTGGGTTGCTGGAGAGGTCACCCTGGATGCCAGGGAGGCTTAGTTGGAGAGTTCCCTGGCATTTTAGAGAGAAATTATGACCTCTTTTAAGGGTCCCTAAGCAGAGCCCTCCTCCCAGCTAGGACATACGGGACCACGGAGCCCTGGGCTCACCAAACCCTCAATGGGAGGGAACAAAGTGGCAGAGTTGTGGGAAGTAAATTCCAGGCTGGGCCGAGCCACAGTTTCTCCAACCATACCCCCATCCAAGGAGGTGCTTGGTGGCATGATGTGTACCTGCCCACCACGTTGCTTTCTTGTGCACTAGATGCAAGTTTTGGAGTAAAGGACCAAGGAGAAAGAAGGGAGGTGAGTTAGGGCCATCACGTTCTGCTGGACTCTTCTAGAACTGGTTTTAAGCCCAGAGGCCTGGAGCACAGGTCTAGCTCTTGGCCCTGGGAAGAGAAATGGACCACAGTCGCCCCCTCCAGATCTTTT
>NW_007207563.1:0-544 GCF_000164805.1 Carlito syrichta | reverse complement strand
AGGCCTGGAGCACAGGTCTAGCTCTTGGCCCTGGGAAGAAAATGGACCACAGTCGCCCCCTCCAGATCTTTTCAGTGCTCCTGGGGCAAGTCCACAGCTTTGCTGGTCCCACTTCCTGACAACTGCATGGTTTCAGGTGAGGTCACAGGGAAGTTTCCAGGTGGGGCCCATCCAGACCTCCTCCCACCCAACTCCTCCATAACTTCATCATCTCATGACCCCAAGGGAAGTGAGGCAGTAGGGCCACAGAGATGGGCACTATCATTCTCCTGAGGGTGAGCCCACAGTGTCCACTGCCACATCCCCACTGCCACAAGGCTCTGCAATAACCCCAGCTTCCAATGAGTGTGTGTGGGGGGGATGGGAGCAGTGATCAATGAAGGGAATCATCCTAAGTGGGTGGGAAGGAGGCAATTTGTGTATCTGAATCCTGAGATTGATAAGTGTCATCCTCCAAGTCACACCCCAAGGCTTATCTCACCTGTGGTTACCTGTGGCCCTGAAATATGACACTGTAGTTTGCTAAGAGGATGGTGGTATGGCA
>NW_007207562.1:0-795 GCF_000164805.1 Carlito syrichta | reverse complement strand
TTTGTTATCACAATTACATTACTTACCTAACTCTAAGAGTATTCTAAATTTTTTAGTACTAGAATAGGCTGTATAAGATAGGGAGCATTTGTTTCTTAAATGTTTGCTGAAGTTTCCATCTGAAACCTTGGAATTTAAGGTAACAAAACTTTAGTTGTTACTATCAGATTTGCCATTTCATCTTACATTTTTGAAAATTTTTTTAAAGATTAATTTTTGTCTATGTGTCTAAATTTACTTACATAAAATATTCACAGCATTCTTACTTTATTTGCTATTGCATGGTTTGCTAACTTTGTTTAGCATATTTATTACTATTACTTTATCTAGATTTCCTTTTCAGTTTTCTAAGTCTTTGAACATGGACAGAGTAGGAATCCTGATTAAAGCACCTGGCAAAATTTTGACTGACTAGTAGGCTTTTCCTTAGAGTACATAAATAGTACACATGTTTTCTCTGACAGTGGTTATACACAAGACTGGCTGACTCTCAAAAGTTATAACAATACTTTAAAACCAAAACTGATGTTGAAATCATTTGTAATAGAGCCAGAATAGTTTGCTGTTTATAAAAAAAAACAAATTATTTTAATTTATTTTTAAGATAAATTATTTATTTTATCAAAGTGAGATATGTATATATTAAATAAGAAAATAATGCAAATAATACAAAATGGCTTCTATTCAAAATAAGTCATTTATCTACGTTAACCCTCTCTATCTTTCTGTTTCTCTGACCTAAGCTGACCTAATATTTTCTATTTGTAATTGTTCTGATGGCCTCTTCTATAATGT
>NW_007207561.1:0-756 GCF_000164805.1 Carlito syrichta | reverse complement strand
CTATGGCAAATAGAGAGATACAATCTGGAGCTTTCAGCAGATTTCTATATTAGAGGTAAATCACAGCACAGGCAGAAACTAAGTGCTTCCATCCTCTCCAGATAACTACTCTTCTTTTGAGAAACAACTTTAAGCTTCTACTGAGTTTTAATAGAGACTGGATGCTTCACATTGTCCACAAAGTTATCAGGTGACTTGACAGACCCATTGATGTTGTTATCAAACATATAAAGCCATAAAATTGGACATTCACAGAAATACTCTATCATTACATAGAAATTAAGTATATAGAATTGGGCCTAAGTTGACTCCCAAAACACAAGTAAATTTCATGAAAAAGTGTCTCAAATGCCCATAGTCTACTGCTACTTTTTCTTTTCTAGTTTTCACTTATGGTCTCATGAAAAATTTACCATGAGCAGACAAAAGAGAAGGAGACAACTTAGGCCTGGTTTAAAGATAGTCCTGATCATAGGCTCTGCTGAAAGCACTACAGCCCTTTCTGGATATCTCTGAAGGACCATGGTGAAGAAAAATATTCCAATGGGAAGAGCTTTGAGCAGTGTATCTGATTCCTTATGTCATTTATAAGAAGAAATGGCCAGACATGAAGTTATCTACCAATTCATGGTCAGCGACCGACGGTTTGGCTGGATGACCAGGGACATAGAAAAATTCATAAATTAGAATATTGGTGACAAGAAAATCTGTAGAAGAGGTATGAGGATTGATCTCTCTGAATGAACAAAAGTGAGA
>NW_007207560.1:0-1211 GCF_000164805.1 Carlito syrichta | reverse complement strand
TTATGTCATTTATAAGAAGAAATGGCCAGACATGAAGTTATCTACCAATTCATGGTCAGCGACCGACGGTTTGGCTGGATGACCAGGGACATAGAAAAATCATAATTAGAATATTGGTGACAAGAAAATCTGTAGAAGAGGTATGAGGATTGATCTCTCTGAATGAACAAAAAGTGAGAATACTTGTATCTCATGTGAATGCCCATCAAAGGATAACATTTACAGAGGATGGCTTTAATAATCAAGTGGATAAGATGATTGGTTTTGTGAATACCAGTCATTCAATTTCCCAGACACCACTGTCAATGCCCAATGAGTTCATGACAAAGTGGCCATGGTGGCAGAAGTAGAGATTATTCATAGGCTCATCAATGTGGACTTCCACTCACCAAGGCTGATCGGGCTAAAGCCACTGCTGAATACTCAATATGCCAATAAAAGAGACCAACATTACATCACCAATATAGTATCATTTCCTGGGTTAATCACCTACTGGCTGGCAGGTTGATTACATTGGATCACTTCCATCTTGGAAGGGACAGTGTTTTGTTCTTATTGGAAAACTTACTCTGAATATGGATTTCCCGTCCCCCCACGCAATGCTTCTGCCAAAACTTCTGTTCATGAACATACAGAATATCTTTTTTTTTGAGTTGGAGTTTCACTCTGTCACCCAGACTGTAGTGCAGTGGCCGCTCCCGGCCACCGCAGCCTTGCCGGCTGGGCTCCAGCAATCCTTCCGCCTCAGCCTTCCAAGCAGCCGGAATTACAGGCGGGCGCTACCATGTACGGCTAAATTTTTGATTTTTATTGTAGAGATGAGGTCTCGCCTGCCCAGGCCTGTCTCGAACCCGCAGGCTCAGGCAATCCACTCACCTCAGCCTCCCAAAGGCACGTGATTACAGGCTGAGCCACCGAGCCCGGCTATCATCATTACTTCTGATCAAGAAACTTACTTTACAGAAAATAAAATGTGGTGATGGGCCCAGAATCATGGAATTCACTGGTCTTACCATATTCCACATCATCCTAAAGTGACAGGTCTGACAGAATGTTGAAATGAACTTTTGAAGACTCAGTCTCAGCACCATCTATGTGACAACACATTGATGAGCTGGGGCAAAAGCTTCAGGGGGCTGTATATGTTTTGAATAAGTTCAGTGTGTGGTGTTGTTTCTCTCATAACAGGGATCAAGAGATAGAAACGGGAG
>NW_007207559.1:0-780 GCF_000164805.1 Carlito syrichta | reverse complement strand
TTCACCAAGTTGCCCAGACGGGTCTCGAACCCGCGGGCTCAGGCAATCCATTCACTCATTCTCCCAAAGGCACGGGATTACAGGCTGAGCCACCGAGCCTGGCTTGTGTTACATATTTTTAGGGAAGCATGTACAATTCAGGCATGTGGTTAAGTTCTTGGAAATTCCTTGCAGCACCCTAAAGTGTTTACACAAACACTGTTAAAATCTGTTGGTACTATACAAGATTCCCAGATTTTTTTATAAAAACAGTTGAATTAAAAATAACAAAAGTAAAATTTCTGTTAAACATGAGAACATATGAACGATTTCACATTGTGAATTCCATTATAATGGACTATGTGCAGTGTATCAAGATTCAAAATAAATTTATCCCGTATATCTTTAAAAAGTAGGTTACACTGGATCAATGGCATTCATGAATGCAACACTCCTGATTTTGATAGCTTCTGTGAGCCATCCAGAATGTTCAGGGAATGTAGTAACTTGTAATTTTTGTAATGTAATGCATAGATTTGAATTTCAACGGTGAGGCTGGTGTGCTTTAATAAGTCAGTAAACTAGTTAGTGGGGAATTGAGCAGAAATCAAGAAGAAAGAGATGGAGAGTTTGTCTACACTTTGCTGCTTTTAACCCTGAGAGGAGATGGGGAGGGAGTGAGCGAGCATCTCTGCTACTTGCCTCTGGCCCACTGTGGAATGTGATTAATGTTGAGGGTTGTTGGAGGTGGAGATGAAGTCATGATGCTTTAGGTGAGGCTACTGTGCCAGTGGCTGAGTG
>NW_007207558.1:0-749 GCF_000164805.1 Carlito syrichta | reverse complement strand
ATAAGTCAGTAAACTAGTTAGTGGGGAATTGAGCAGAAATCAAGAAGAAAGAGATGGAGAGTTTGTCTACACTTTGCTGCTTTTAACCCTGAGAGGAGATGGGGAGGGAGTGAGCGAGCATCTCTGCTACTTGCCTCTGGCCCACTGTGGAATGTGATTAATGTTGAGGGTTGTTGGAGGTGGAGATGAAGTCATGATGCTTTAGGTGAGGCTACTGTGCCAGTGGCTGAGTGTGAAGGCATAGGTGTGGTACCTGAGGAGAGCTGGTGAGACAGAACCGGCAGATGGTAGCCCCAGGGCCCTTCTGCAGAGAGGAGACAGGTTGTGGGGAACTGGTGAGAGAATGTCTAGGAAACTTCAGAAAATTCAGCTGTGCCCTATTCCATACACAGGATAAATGACATGCTCCAATGCTATTCTGTGATAATTTGGTCAGGTCTCTGGATGGTTCCATTTAGAATTTCAAGAGCCTATTATTTTTGTTATATGCCATAAATATTAAGCAGCAATAATGAGGTCATATGTCTAACTTAGTCATCTTAGTTAAATTTTCAATTTAGGACAGACACATTATTACATACTTTCAAGTGTTTCCATT
The DNA here is from genome assembly GCF_000164805.1 of Carlito syrichta. Taxonomy (NCBI): domain Eukaryota; kingdom Metazoa; phylum Chordata; class Mammalia; order Primates; family Tarsiidae; genus Carlito; species Carlito syrichta. Next base: position 151 of record NW_007207558.1, on the reverse strand, counting down.
TTTATTTCTAATAATGTAAGTACAAAATACTTGGCATTGGATAGTCTAGAAATGGTCATTGGTTGATATTCAGCAATTTGACAGTAATTCAGAAAATCTTGATGGTCCAGCAAGCATCTGAGTTTAGCAGATTTGTTACGATGAGTTTCAC
>NW_007207557.1:0-964 GCF_000164805.1 Carlito syrichta | reverse complement strand
CGCACATTTCCCATTCACTTGACTGAACAATGCAGTTAGGCTTATCTGTTTTATTATATTTGTAGCTGATTTTACAGCCCAGCTCATCATTAAAACTATCTCTGTCTGAATTCACATACTCAAACACCTTCCCAGTAGTCTTATTTTCATAAATTCACTTAGAACTAGCTCACGTAAATTTTATGTACTGTCATTAAACAAAATTTAAAGTTAGCACACAAAATAAAATTACATCTTCCACTTAAAACTTTACTAAAGATAATTTTCTGAATTCCTAAATTCCACTAGGCTCATGCTACCTCAATTGTTTAGAAACAATACAAGTATGTAAGCAAAGAAATACACTGGAAGAGATTCACTTTTATCTGTTGAATCCTCCCTGAATGGGGACTCCCTTGACAACCAAATTTTATTGTTTCAGCTTTCCAAGAGAAAAGCAGCAACAGCAGCACAATGGACACAATCAGGGTGGTGGCCCCACATCTATTCAGCCATGTGCAGAGCTTCTTCAATCTATTTGCAACAAGGTTGCAGTAGTCCATGCTGGAAAACAGGGAGGAAGAAACAGGATTACTTTGGGGTGCAATGGATTCCCCTGAGCATCACCTCCTATATAACTGACTATCAGCTAAATCTTGTCCTGTGCTAGAGAAATAAATACAAACTTCCCCCATCTTAGACAATATTAACATGCTAGTTCTCTTATATGTTACACTAGCATGTTTGCTAGTTCTTTTATGTTAATGTGAGAATAAAAGTTTCTTCATGTAGGTTCAAAGTGCCCTGGATTTCAGCAGCTCAGCATCATGGGAAGTCACACGTGTATGTTCTTGGTTTCTGAATGGATACTCTGACCCTCCTCTGGCATGTTACTAGCACTGTACAACTTTACTGGCACCATGTGTCCAAATTTGAAGTCTCTAGTGCAGCCCGTCACATCACAGCTTTGTAAGGGAATTATCTC